>NW_020449875.1:833738-890159 GCF_003343035.1 Apteryx rowi
CCCCCGCCCGCTCTGCCCAACTGACCCCCTTCCCGCCCGCGGCGCCCGGAGATGCGCGGATAACGGGGCGGGGGGGGGTACCGGAGGGCTGGGGCGCCCCTGACTCATCTATCGAGTGCGGTCATCTTCATGTGCGCGAGGCTCCGTGCGCGCGGAGAGGGAGGCGCACGGGCAGGCAGGATAAGTGTTCAAAGCACATGACAGCGTTAATTAATCCGAGCGGCTTTCCAGTGTTTATAGTGGGGGTAATTACGTTTCACAACAGAGATGTGAAGCTGAAGCGCTTGTCAAGAACGCCTTATCTGAAAGGGGTTTTCATTCGCTAAGTACAATGTATCCGCTATGTGATCGTACTATCATTTAGAAACTTATTGGTGAAGCTTCTCATTTGTCTTTTTACTCGACTTCAACGTGCTTCCGGACATTGAACTTTCCGATTATATTGGTGCAAAAGTTACCAAGGATGGAGTCAGACCGTCGAGCCATAGTTACTCGCTGCAGTCACTTATTATTTTTAAAATATGTTGTGATGCACATGGAAGTCTAGGTCTTGGGGACAGCTGAATGACTCCCTGAGATTTGAGCTATCAGAGCATTTCCTCCGGGAAATAATCTGGAATGACGCCCTCCCTCTAGTGATGCTATGTAGGATAACCCTCATTTATAGAAGGAGAGGGAAAAAATCTTATTTCCTTCCCGTCAGGTAATTACTCACTCCGGAAACTTTTGAGGATTTTGTTGTTCAATTCCCCGTGTATCCGACTTGGACAGGAACTGACTTGCAGCTGGGGAGGGGGGCTTTACTGTATGTTAGTCTTCGGACTCCAGGGACGGCCGAGGAGGAAGGATGGGCGTGCTGAAGGGGGCAGTGGGACTTTGTTGCTGTGCCCGCTGATCTCCCCTCCCGGGGGATTTGGTGGTCGGTCTTTATTGTTCCTCTCAGTCCCACCTCCAACGTATATTGCAGCGCTAGTGAGGGGACTTGGCTCGGGAAGCGCAGGACGCGTTATTATCTGGAGGAGGGGGAGTTGATTCCCCCCCCTCCCCCCAATCGTGCTATCCCAGCGGCTACAGCCGGGGGCAGTGGCCTTACGTGAGTCTCATTTATTCCAGCCTGGAATTTGGAGGACGCCTGGATAATGAATCATTTCATCCCGCTGTATTAAACCTCTCCCCCCCCCCCCCCACGGCAGAAACACCTTCTGTAGGTGCGTGTGGGGTGCGGCGCTGGGCATGCGTCTTGGGGTAGGCACCGACCCAGTGGCACGGATGGTCTGCAGCAAGCAGCCCCTAGGCACATGGGCGATGCCTGCCACGAAGGGGACTGGCACCACTGACTGTAACGTCCTCGCTCAGCACCCTCCATGCTTCTGCCCCGCTTTTCGGGGTGCCTCTGGACACAAGCGCGGCCGCCGGGCTCTACCGGGGGGAAAAGCCAGGAGAAGGTTCCCCTGAGGTAACACAGCGGAGAAGGGCTGAACATGGGGGCAGCACGGGGCTCAGCGCGCACTCTTTGCTGCTCTGCTCCTTCTCCCGCCCCGCGTGGCCCCGATCCGCTCTGTGCCCTTCTCCCGCCGACGCTGGGCCGAGCGGGGCGAGGAGTCGCAGCGCCCAGCGCGAGACTCCCGCACGGCGCGAGGCGAACGCGAAAGGAAACGGGCCGTTCGCGGCACAGAACGTTCTGGAGCGCCCTAACGGCCGGGGGGAGCAAGGGCGGGGAGAGAGGCAGCGCGGGGGCGGGGCCTCGCGGGGCACGCGCAGGAGACGCGGCTCCGAAAATTTTCCATAACTGCAGTTGTCCCCCCTCCCCCCATCCGGCCTGTGACGTCACGCGCCTGCCTTCTCCCCCCGCGTCGCAGGGCCGGGCCGGGCGGCGGCGGGCTCCCGCGCATCCCTGCAGCCGCGGGGGGGGGGGGCGGCGGCGTCGCACCTGCTTCCCCGGGAGCTGCCTGCCGCGGGGGGGGGAGGGGGTGTGTGTGACGCGGCCCCGCCGGGAAGCGGGACCGGGTGAGGCCGGTGGCGCCGCCGGGGGCTGCGAGGGGCCGGGTGGGACCCCGGGCGCGTCCCGTGGGGAGCCCGCGGCCGTGCCCGACACGGCGGGGGCCACCCGATGTCTGACACTGCTGGCGCCGGGCGCCCCGGGGCTGCCTTTCCCCGCTTTCCAGGTGAAGCGGCGCACCGGTTAGGTGGCCCATGAGGTATTTACAGCTGCTTCCAGGCTGCCTGTAGCCGGCACCTTGAGTACCCGTGAAAACCCGAGTATAACAACAGGCAGTTTGCAAACTGCGGCGGTCCGGTGGGTTAAACAGAGCGACTCCCGATGAAAGCGCAGTCACGCTGGTAAGAAGTAAAGCAGCGTTAATATTGGAGAAGCAAGGTCACGCACCGTTTGTATCGGAACAGCAAGTGCCTTGTGGTACGTTTTCCACTCTTCACCATTCTTAAGGCTTTGGCAGTTTTGCAACATTACACTTTACCTGAGAGACAGGTCAAGCTGACCTGCTTATTGTAATTTTTTATCATTATAACAACAAATGTGAAAACGTAGCCCTAACATTTTGGGGACCATAACTAGGAGATACCGATGGCAGCACCCTTTTCCGGGCAAGCACGCAAATTTGGTGGATAGTAAAGAGTACCACGTGCATCTGATAAATACAGAAGCCATCTTCATAGATGTAATCATTTGCTGTGAACACTACTGCTTTTCCAGAAAGAAAAGTCAAAAACATTTTATACCAAAAGGAAAATCTTATACACGTGTTTGAAAATTTTTACTGGAACTGTCGTCATATCAAAAAAGATAATAAGGTTTTTCTGTTCATTTATAAGAAGAAAAATTGATAAAATACATTTAGGAAGAAAAATTGCTATTTTGTTTTATCTCATGGCCCCGTTATTGGAAGCTTCACTCTGCAACATGTTGAGTACAGGCCTGCACTGCTCCAGAGTACTGAGTCTTTAAAATCTTTAGCCACAGAATTTGTAAGATGGTTCAGATGTCCCATTTCTTAAGCTGTTTCAAGTAATGCCTCACTGATTGAATTATGACTTTCTTGACTTTGTTTGTAATTGCTAAGAATGTCCTTGGCAAAACATGCACACAATTTGTATTTCATTCAATTTTGGAATGGATTTTGGAATCACAATAATAGTAATATTAATCAGTTCCTCCCACCATAATTTCAACAATTTATTTGTTTTCTTTCAGTCTCACTTTTCTTTCTACTTTATTTTTTCACTGTTTCTGTTATTTTTTCTTCCATTTATTTTCAGTCTCCTTATCCTTTATTCCTTAGCCTCCCTCAGCTTTATACCTTCATTTTTTTTAATTCCTGCCTGTTTCCCTTTTTCCTTTGTTTTTCTGTTTGTATCTGCTTATTTCAAGTTTCCTTATAAAGTTTGAGCTTGTAGGATAGTTACGAAGGATTTTTTTTTTTTGGTCTGGAGATTCAGTTTCTACTTTATTTATCCCTAAAATAATCCAGCATAGTTCCAGAGACTAAAACTGCTAAGGATTTTTAAAAAATACTGAAACACGTTTCTTTATTTTCTTGAATGCATCTTGATAGCTATCGGTGATTTCTCTGTTGCTCTTAATATGCTAGTCAGGTGTTCCCTGTTGAAACACCTTACAGCCATTGAGGGGTGAATCTTTACACTTTCAAAACAGAGCAAAACTTGATAAACAAAAATAAGACTTACTATTGTACGGATGTTGTGAACAAAACTATAAATTAATCTTCAGTTACAGCATTATGGAAATTGAGTTATCTGCAGTTATATAAGTAGAAATGAGCCAGAGTTTTCAATTTATTATGCAGGAATGTAACAAGGTTTTTGTAGTTGAAGAATTATCTGCTATATGCTTCTTCGTATCAGTTTTCTGCTGAGTTGGCATAGTGGATTCACCCCTCGCTCTAACATGGCCTACCAATTCTCAGCCTGTGAGCAATTTCTTTTTAAATCAGATTAGTTGTTTTTATGTTTAGAAAAAGAAGTAGTAGTTGGCAAATGTGTGTGCTTTTTCTTTGGTCATGTTTTAACAAATAAATGGCCTTTTAAATATAATATGGGAAGTTCTTATTTCATACTGTTTCTTCCTACGTACATAAACAAACCTTGTGGAATACTGTAAAACTATCTGTACCACATGCACAGTGCAATAATATATGTTTATAGTTTGCATTGAAAAGTTACGTGTACAGTAACACTCTAAAAGTCAAGTCCATCCACATGGTTTTGAGGTGATGCTTCCTAAATTGCCCAAAAAACATATAATGAAATATGTAATATATTATGTCAAAGCAGTCTGTATTAATAGCTCCATAATCTTCATTTTGTTGGTGCCTGGTAAGAATAATACAAAAATCTTTAAACAGTAGTGTGTATCTGGTGAAATCCTAGATACTGCCAAGAGCCTGAGGAAGGTTCATAATGCAGAGTAGTAACAGGGACTGGCGAGCCAGGTAGTGTCTTGAGTGAATTATCTACACAGTGGTCCCCTTTGCATGACAGACACATTATGTCAGAAGGAAGCGCTGAAAGCGTGAGCGATCAGTGAAAACACCAGGATTCACAGGTTTCCTGCGTAGACCCAGTGGTCCACAAAGGTGCAGGTGGGGCTGAGGATTCCACCTTCCTCCCAACCACTTTGGTTCATAATTCTTACCTCACATTCACTGCCTGTGGCATGCAATTAATGAAATTATAGGTTCTGATTATATGCTTTCTCAAACAAAACTTCCACTGAAGCTAAGAGGAATTACGACTGTGTAAGGAATGCAGGATTGCATATCCTGCCTCTTGGGCTATGTGATGGTGAGTTGGAGTAACATATTAAACTTGGTTTAAGCCTTAATTTTTTCCCTCTGTGTTTATCCTAGTCCAGTTTCAGTTTTGCAATATGAAAACAACAAAATCACTATGTTAAGAAAATAAGCAACAGCATTCTTTTAAAAAAATATTACGTTTACTGTAATTATAACTTGGATTTATACCAAAAGTAGGGATAGATTGAGTCTGAGTTTTTAAGCCATCTGATTATGCTATTATACTGCAATACACTCTAAACAGTGGGTGTTGCATGTGATATGTACTACTACTCATCCATAAGAAATTGTCAGCCTTAAATGGACATTGCTAGCTGCTATAAAAATAATGTTCACTTTAAGTTTTCAACTCTGTAAGATTTTCTTAAGGGGCTTAAAAATAGCATTTCTCCATTAATCTTGATTCATCTCTTCCAGCCAGCAAACACTGAGTTTTTTTTCCTGTGTGAAATCAACATGAGTTTTTAAGTGTATATGTGTGTGTATATATATATATATATATATATATTTTAATACAATACAAGTCCAGAAAAGTTCTGGGAATGGTATTCGCTAGTTAATGGAAGATCAGTCATTGTCTGTAAGCTGTTCTGCATATTTTTCTTTAGATCCTTATGAGAATAACAGCTACTATTTTTGTTCTTTTAACATTTGATGGTGGTAGAGAATATAACTTAAGATATGTTTAGATTCTCTTTTCCACCATAATTACAATAGTTTTGTACATCAGCATCACTTGTTATGTCAGCAGATCTCCGAGTATATTGTTCGTTAACTAAATATTGCTTCAGATCTTGCAAAAGTCGCTTGCATTTTTGTGGGTTCCATAAAAAAATTGTGTAAGTTTAAGAAATTAGCCAGAATTCTCTAGGCTAGAGTCTCTATGCCAGAGCTGTATTCAGAAGGGACTAGAACTGTCATTATTGTGTAGAATTACTGAGACATTTCCATGCTTCACCTGTTAGAGTAAGGGTGGATGCATTGATGGGGCAGAGAGCAATAGAGGACAAACTAGGGCAGGAGATCAACCAGGAATATATTTTTATGGAAAAAAGTCTCAGGAAACCAGTAAGATCAGCCCCTAACTTAGTATTTCTTGTCGAAATGTATTACAAACCAGTAACAAGAAATAAGCATTTTAATAAGATCTCCATTCTGCAAATGAATATGTGTAAAATTGTACATATTAACCTATTTTTGTAAAATAGCTGATATTCCTAAATATTTTGAGGATTGGATCCTACTGTATGGATCCAATCAATCCAATGTACCCATTATCTGTTGAACTTAAATTTTCACTTTTCATCCATTCTAACAGAAATATAAGGAGGCTGTTTACAGTATTACAAAAAGTCCATAAAAATCTGATACTTTTTTCCCAACAGAGGCCAATAGAGGATTCCTCTGTGAGCAAAGTATAAGAAAGAGCATAAGAGGAGAAGCATGGAGTTGTATTTTCTAGCATTCAGACATTTACGATTTACTGAGCTAGAGGGTGTATCCACATGTTTGTATTTAATAGTTCCTGATAGACTTGCCTGCATGAAATTATTGAATCATTTTTTGCCACATACAATTTGATATTTATCATAAGCAGTGGCAAAGCTTATTTATGCATTTACAAAAAGTTCTTCCCTCTGCTGTTTTTTTTCCAAACTTCCTCCTGATCACATCCTTTGAGATCCCCATGTTCTTGCACAGTAAGAATCCAGTTTTATGAACCCTTATTACACTTTGCTTAGTCATCTTTCTTGAAGCTGAGAAGTCCTAGTCCATCTGATGGATGGGAACTGTTTCATACCTTTAGTTCCTCTTGATTTCTGTACTAGAAAAAATGAAGATTGTTAAGGTGTCTTCTCATTTGCTAAAGAATAACATTTAGACCTGGAGTCTCCTATACAATGGTAATAAGCAGATTTTTTTCTTTACGTTTTTTGCTGCTGTTCTTTGTTCAGTCTGATGTATATGCACATGCAGGTTCTAATGTCATGAGGAAGGGATTTTTCCCTGTTTTTTAGATTGAGTTTTTGCTTTAGACCTGAGTATTTTAAGTTGTTTGGTGTCCATGTGTAGAACACTTTTAACCTTTCAGTTTTTATTTTGGAAAGATAGTTTTTAATTTAAATAATTATGAGCAACATTTGTAAACATTTTACATGTGGTAAGAAAAGTGCTCTACTACCTGAGTGTGTAGACTTCTTCAGTGAGCAAAATGGAAATCTTTAATTTAGTCAGAGAAATCTTCATGGACCAGTCCCTGGCAAAAGCTAGGAACAGATGAACCAGTTTATGCAGTCTCCCATATATAAAACAAAAAGATCAGAAATAAATTAGTGAAAAAAATTTTACATAAAGTCATTACTGTGGGAAGGACACTCCTGTTTATGAACATACTGGAGAATTTCTTTGCTTGGAAGAGATTGCCCCTTCTGTTTATCTTCTGCGGGCAGAGTACTTTTATGAAATAGGCAGCTGCTGAGTCATGCATTCGCTGAGTGACTGGCAACCTGCATTTCTGCTAAGAATTGGTGGACTTTCTCTGCTGTGTGTCAGGCGAGCTGTGTTACACCCCTTACTTAGCAAATGAAAGCATGACACAGCATTATGGCTGAATTCATTGAAAATGCTCTGAGCAGGAGAATGGCAATGCTTTTATGCAGCCGTGTAAAGTAAATCAAAATCTGTTCACATTAAATCATTTACTGGCTGTAATGGTTCATTTTATTTAAACAAAATAATATAATAGAGTTCATTCCAGTGTGCTGAGTTAGCAGTTTTGCAGTGCAGTTATTCAGAGGAAATTTTGCCTGAATATATGCATCGTTCTAGATCTGAGAGAGGCAGGCTGCTCTCTTCAGCTATGGTTTCTGAACAGAGAAAATATATACATAACTAGAGTGGTTAAATCTAAATCTAGATAATCTACAGTTTATGATACCAATCTATAATATATATTGAATAGTTTGTGAGGCCAGAATAAGCCAAAAGAAGCTGTAAACATTGCTTTCCTTTTCATAAATGTAGGAAGGTTTTATTATGGAATCACAAATCTTTCCAATACATTTATTGCCCCTTCCTATAGGTTTTTTAAAATTTTCTTTTCCTTGAATGCTCAAATACACGTTTGGATTGTGACAGACCAAATGCGGGTTCAATTTATAGAAATATCTACAGCTATTATTTATTTTAAAATCTTTTAAGTAGCTAGTTTATATAGCTGCTAGAATTTTTCCATAAACAGTGTGGTACTTTACGTTTTGTTTAGCCATTTGCTTTCCTTGCAAAGTGTATAGGTATGATCTCTTAACTGAGACTGAATTTTACCTTTGACTATGAAGGATTTTGCTGTAATTTTTCATGTAAAAATGCTTCTTTTTGAGATTTATTGTGCACCCATGGTATTTGATAAAAAGGTTTGCCACTGAGTTCAGCAAGGAAAGGATGAGTCCATTTAATTAGTTGTTACTCACTAAAAGTGCTTATTACACCATTCTTCTGATAGCCTTGTTTGGATTAAAAATATATATATATATATATATATATATATATATGTGAACTTCAGCAAGTTTGGATTTTCCTCAGTTGCCATTATACTGAAAGCTCGTTGTGTGGGAAAGTTATTCATCTGAGCACTGTCATATATTCTTCACACGTATGCTTTTGTGCATATAGTAAGGCTTTTGCAGGAGTGGACATGATGGTTTTCATGTTGTAGTGTTTCTGATACACTGTGTCTTATTGAAGAAATAGCACTGGAATAGGATATGGGCTTTTTTCTTGTCATACTAGGAAATCTTAGTTTTATTTGTGGCATGACATGAAAAAATAACTATAAATTTTACAAATTATCTGAAGAATTTTAAAATAGCAGACAGTTCTATAAATAATTAACATGTATAGAATACATAATGATGTTTTGTAGTTTAACTTTTGATCAGTACTCACATGGAGCAATCTACATAACTCGCAACCATCCCAAATGAAGAAACACAGAACATCTACATCACTACCTCTGCTCCACACACATACACTTGCACACACAGATAAGCACAAACACACCTACGAGCAGATGATTTTGGCTGCAGTTACTGAACAAGGAGGCTACAGGAAGGAATGTAGGATGACATTTCTTCATCAGGAATTGAGGTCATTTAAAATATGGTCTTGAGAGATATGGTTAAATAAACTCACTAATTAGTGTTGAAATAGGTAATATATTTCATATGAGAAACATGGTTTTAATGGAACTTTAGAGTGAATTATGGCTAGTGGATGCTGTTATTAAACACAATTTGTTCCTTTCTGTTCTGATTGCTAAGTTATTATTTTTAACATCATGTTAGTTTACAGAGCTCCTCAAGGACCTGAACCCTTCCTGATCTATTCTCGGATAATTTTCTAGTAAGCAGTCCTAAATGGAAAAGTCTCATAGAGAAATAAAAATGTTGAGATAATTTCAATGTAAATTTTGCTACAGTAGGAAGGAAATTAGACAATAATTGTTATATCAGTTTTTCTGTGCTTTACAAATATTCTTTATTTTAATGTTGTTAGGACTGAATGTAACAAATGCAACTTGTTGTAAAATAGAAACTCTGAGAACTTTGCTGTTGTCAAAATGGACTTAGAATACATAAAAATTTAGAAGTTTTCTTTTTCTCTTAAGGAAGATGTATAAGACGGTATCACTGCAGAGAGAATTACTAACCTAGACAGAATCATACAGATATTTAGAAAGTGGAACAAAATGAGCATCATTGCCTTTCCACACCTATCATTTGAATTTCCCTGGTAAGTGCAGGCAAGACTTTTTTTGTTCCATTACTCTTTGTTCGCTTGGCTTCTCAATATCTACCTAGTGTCCATGACCTTTTCTCCTCAGATTAGATTAGCAGCTTGTAAAACCTTAATGACACAGAATAAAAAATCTCTGCAGTTTTTGATTTTATGCAAAGTTTTGGAATGAACCAATAATAAAACTTTATAACAAAAAAAGACTAGAGTCAGAGGAGAACTCGTAAAAAGGAGTCATGGAGAGGCAAGAGAGTCATCAAGAGTTCATCACTTCATTCACCACACTGCCATGAGGAGCTTGTCATGGCCCCCTTACCATACTGCTAGCTAGCCCCGTTTCTCACCTGCATGAATGTTGTTTTCTGGCCAGTCACTGGCACAAAGTGGTCAAATGCCATCTTGAGTAGCCCAGAGCTACTTTGACAACTCTTTTCTTATTTTCCTGATATCCCTAAAAGTCTATGGCAATGTAGAATAGTCTGTGCCCCTGCATATCCTCTTGTTCTAGCCATCCTTTGCTGTAGTAACAAAACCCTCCAGAGTGCTTGGAAGGAAGTAGACAGTAGCTCTGGGATACGAAGCAGGTACGAGCTAGGAGCTGTCACGTAGGCCTCCAGTTACTGCCTGAGCAATGCTGCAGATGTGTCTGTCTAGCTCGTCCCTGGTTGTCCTGACTTACTGATTGCCCTCTTACATGGACCTTGGACCTACACTACAGGTAGCCTTCTCTTCAGCCCTATTTCTTGGACAAATCTTGAGCTTGTGGTATGGGAAGCCCTGTCTCCAGCCCTCTCTCCTGGTGCTCCTGACTGGATGCCTTGGATGGACGCTGGACGTGGCTGAGTGCCTTGCCATGCTGGGGACTGGTGATGGACTGTGCCCCGACCATCCCCGGCCCTGCTGGGGCTGTGAGGTTGCTCCCTGCCAGGGTCAGTGCTTGCCTGTGCCGTGGTCGTCAGTCTTCCTCCCCTGAAGCAGTCCCGCTGGTGCTGCTCCCCACAGGCTCAGCCGAGGCCAGGTCAGCGGGTTTTGTGGCACTTCTCCCTGCAGCTACCAGGTACAGCGGCACGAGCTGCTGAACCAGCAGGGAGGCTGTGCAGCAGGGGGGTCCGACAAGTTGTAGCAGAGCTGAGGATTGATGAAGCTTTCCTTCCTTTTCAAATCCTGGCATCTAGTTTCATCCTTCTTTCAAGTGCATTCAAAGCCTATTTGCTGCTTTTACGTTTACAAACTACTGTAAAATGCATTAAAAAAAATAGACCATATTAATCTCTTTCCCTGGTGCCGCCTAATTTCACTGAACAGCTTGGTAAGAGCACACCCTCAGATGGACCCAGCTTCCTCTGTACACCTTTGTAGTCTATTAACCTTCATAATTCCCAGAAAGATGGTACAGATTTGTGCCAGTTAGCTATGTCTGTCTTGCAGAATAATGACTTCAGTACACAGTCATGCAGTAGAAATAAAAACATTTATTTTTTACAGCACTTCAAGACTCCTTTTACTACTCTGGGAGTGTGTATTTACATAATATTGTGTTGGTTATAGTCAAAGACATTCAGTAGGAATTTGGCCCCAATCCTGCAGTTAATAAAAGGAAGGTGTGGGAGTCTGCCTGTGTAGAGTCACTACAAGTTTTCATGGGTAAACAAAATACTTTCTTACTGAATGCTACACATTTTTTTTGTTTTTTATTTTAGTTGTAGTCTGAAGTGCCAGCTGCTTATAAATCATGATGAAGACAATATTAGATTATGATGATCTATGTTGGAATGCATAGCTTAGTTAATCTCTAAGTGAGCATCTAAATGCAGTGTTCAGGGGACAGTCTTTGCATTTTTAAGTGTAGCTGATCTTCTTTCCTAACCAGTATAAATCTGGAAGTTAGAATATTGAAGAGCAGTAAGGTCTTATACTAGCTTACAGAGTATAAAACATGCCAGTATATTTATTATATAACATTTTCTCTCAAGGTTTTTTGTTCCTTATTATTGAATGTTAAACAAGCAACACTGTACTTCTATAAATTGAAAGGAGGACTATGCAAACGTGTTTTTAAAGCACATAAGATTATAATACTCTACAATATTGTCTTGGATTCATGCTTCCATGTACACAAACAAATTCACACATGCTACCATACACAGATGGTCATAGCTATGTGAGACCACATGAATATTTTAAAAAATATTCCAGCATTAGAAATAATTGCAAATATTCTTCTTATTATATGCCCATAAAATGTATGAAGTTGCTATAATCAATCTCTGATTCTTTTAAGCACTATCAGAACTTGTGTGACTAATTCTGCCTTTTATCTGTCTTTGGATTATCATGTGAAAACTAGGTACACAAGCATGCCTAACTGATAATGTAATTAATTGTGTAAATCCGAGTGGGTAGGCAGTTGGATTTTCTTCAGTCAGTTCTTCATAGCCGCTGCCTTTGAAGCTGCGATCCTTTCTAGCCAAGCCTGATCTCGGCTTCCAAACTCACATTAAAGCCACGATAAGAAACTCGCAGCAGAAATGGCTGCACTGCTTGGAGGTTTTCCTCGCTCCCGCAGCCAGACTGGTGGAGCAGACCAGGGGAAGTCTTCTCCTTTGTTTCAGCGCAAAGTCTGTGGCTTTCCAGGATAATTTAAACTAACCTGGGCTGTCTTGTATGACATACATAAGGAAAGCTCATGTGTCTTTTCCTCAGCTCAGCTCTGGACGCAGCATCTTTCACTACATTTGTGGTTACAAACATCTGGTGACTGGTAACGCTTCTTGCCTCAAAACTGAATTTGGATACACAGTGTGTTCTGGAGTGCAGATGGGAGGAAGAGGAGAAAGGATGGGTGATAGGGTCTCTGCTTGCTGCTGGCTTCACCTCCTTGAGAGGAGCAGGAGTGGTCCTGGAGCCCCGGGGAGCCAGCAAGTCCCTGCAGGTGTACAGACAGCAGGGTCTGGGCCCTCCACTGTGGTCTCACATGCCCAGTGCTGTGTAGAGCATTTAAAGCTCGCTCTTTTCTGTTTAAATAATCAACTGCAAATGTCACTTTCTTTATGATTAGTGAAAATGCAAGAGAGTGAAGGCTAATAAAACTCTTATTTTTCTTCACATATTTGAACATGTGCTGCTTATGTCAGATAAGTAAAAGGGATATAGGAAAAGAACTATCAAAATTAAAACTTCAAAATGTTTTTATGCTATTTCTCATTCATTTTTATAACCAGATATCTTTAACACCATGTCTAAACATACAGGTCAAATACATTTCAAAAGTCTCTTAAGATGAGCTAATATAGGGTTTCCTGATGATATAGATATCCTTAAGTATAGTATTTCACCATTTTCCAAGTCTATAAATAAAAAATTACATGAGTAACAAGTGATACTCTTGGCTTTCTATTTTTATAAATCTCTCAGCCAATAGAGATGAAACACAAAATAGCTAAATTTTGATTTTTCTGTGTTATAGAACCGATTATTTCCTCTTCTGGCCTTTATGATAGTATATTTTTGAGGAAGTTATTCTGTATTTTGGAGGAAATAAGTATCTTATGAAATTTTAAATTTATTTGCTTAAAATTACACAGAGGCTTGTTCAATCAATTAGCTATATATTTGGTTTTGAGTGCTATAAATACAAAACCTGAAATTCCAACTTGGGTAGCTGGTTTGGTTGTTTTTTTATTTCTTTCTTCTTAAATAGAAATGTAGTATTCTTCATAGTATGTACTTCTTTTCACATGCTTTTGTTTTAATGCCTAGCTATCTTTGGTGCAAAAGTAGCAACACTTGAATGTTAAGTGAAATGATTTTATATAATTTATCCTGTTACAATTCTGAAGCATGAAATTACTCTGATTGTCTTGTAGTCTGTAAGTGCAAGATAACAATCATACGAATGAGACACAGGCATTGACTAACACCAAATGCTATCATACAATACAAGTTATGCAAAGCAGAGTAGGACATTGAGCTGGATTCTCTGCTAGTATAATATCAGAGAATTTATCCCAAACTATCTGTGGCATCCTTTCTCTAAGTTTAGAAAGCTAGATTATACCTTTCTGTGCAAATGTGCAATTGCAAATAAAATCAGTGACAGAGAGATGCTCCTGTCTGTACAGAAGTATTTGACCCAAAGCATTACTTTCTTTTCTCCTGCCAACATAGGCAATACCAGGAAATATGATCAGTGTTCCCAAGCACAGTGATAATTTAATTCAAAGCCCAGTTAGAATTTATCTAGATAAAAATATATCACTGAGCCCACCGTGGAGTCCAAAAAGCAGGTCTTAGTTAACAGGAAGCCTGAGGAGCCAGACTTCCTTCCACTGCTGGTGGTATTGAAATAGTTATAATAATTAATCTATTCTAACTCTGTAACTAAAATTCTCCTATGGAAAAACCATTCCAAGATAAAAATGACTTCGACTAATGAAGTGAATATTCTAAAAAATTGTATCTACCTGAGAAATGGTTATTTTGCTAAAGCTTGTTGATCGATTTTGTCATGAAACAAGTCCTTGTAAAAATCCTTAGCATTCATACAAAATTGTTAGGCATTAGCAGAGTCATGCATGCTTTTCACAATCATGTTGTTATTGATTTTTTTTCTTTTTTGTCATTGTCATTGGCAAATACTTCTGTTGGTTCACAAGAAACTATTTTTATGCTTCATACCTTTTCTCACAGTTGCTGTGGGAATGTTGGTCTTTGACATTTATTTTTAGGTTTAGAGCTAGTCCCTTTTAATTGGAGAGGAGTAGATTATTTTTTTCAGTGTATGTTTAAGTTAATATGTCTCCAAAGCTGCAGACATGTTTGGATTTTGCTTCTGGAGAGATTCAAAGGTTTTAGTGAATGTTGCATCACAGAAGTCACAGAAAATAGGCATGGAACTGCCTGTGAAAAGTCAGCGAGTCCCTCCTCTGTTCTCAAAGCATATCTAACTACGCCTAAACCATTTTTTGGCAGAGCTTTGTCCAGCCTTCCCAGGCAAGCTATTCCATTCACTGCCCGCGTGTTAGAAAGCTTTCCTTACTGCCTATCCTAATTCTCTCTTGCTGCAATTTAAGTCCAATAGGACTACTCTCCGCAGTAGCTTTTTACACTCCTGAAGATCATTATTATGTCTCCCTGCAGTCTTATCGTTTGTAGATGAGCAGCCTCAGTCCTTACAAGGTTTCTTAGGCTCCAGTCTCCCCTAGTGCTTTCCTCTGCACTATCTCTGTTGGATTCCCGTCATTCCTGGATCACAATGCTTCAGACTGAACACAGTGCTCCATCTGAATGAAGCCTCCCTATTGACACTACTTCAGGATGATATTTGCTTTACTTGTAACCTTGTGGTATTGCTGACGCATGTTCAGTCTGTGATCCAATTTGACCTCTAAACCTTTTTATGGAACTGCTGCCTAGTCAGTCCTTCTCCATCTTATATTTATTCAGTCGATTATTCCCAAGTGCTGTACTTTGGATTTGTCTTTAGTGAATTGCATTTTATTTAATGTCCACATGCATCTTATTTCGGTAGTGCACCCTGTTTCTCCAGTTTATCCTTTTGAATTCAAACCTCTCTGTAGGGCTTTCAGATTTTCCTAGGATTGCATCATTTGCAAACTTAATAAGAGTGCTATTGATTCCATTATGCAAATCATTAATGAAAATACTGAAAAGTGCCAGATACAGGATAAATATTGTATAATGCAATGGATATGGAATGTCCTGATCACCAGCTCCTAATTACAGAAACCTATAGGACAGACAGAGAAGGGACAGAGAATTATTCCAGTGAGATGCCAAGATGTGACAGATGTGGACTGAAGCTTTGTCAAATCCTCCAGGCCTGGGGACTATTGAACACCTACCACAAGACTTCTGATGAGGGTCATTATGAGGTCCAAAGCTGAAAACACCTGAAGCATCTGTGGCCTCTTCCACATGGCCAGGGGAGTTGTACCTGCTACAGCCCCTCTTCCTTTCTGTGCATGGATATAGAAATCAGGCTTGGATACCATCCTAGGAATTTTTAAAATATTTTCATAATTTAAACTGTCCTAGGAAAAATTAAATTGGTTTTAGGCTAGTTTCTCAAGAAGCTGGGTGTTAAGGTGGGGGAGGAGGAAAGTTAGGAATATGGACAGGAATTAGAAGTATAATTGGAAGAGAACAACAAATTCAGAAGCTAGAACTGTTGTGGTGGTCTGAATATGAGATACATGGGACATAGATGCCTAGACGACCAGGCTGTATATGGTTTCCTGTTCATGAAAAAACCTGTTCATTTTCACTTTTGAAAGAATAAAACATTTTTGCTGATTTAAGTTCTATAAATAGTATGCCTAAATAGGAAATTGTATTTTGCCCCAAAAAAAGATGGCAAAGGTGTTTTTAATTTTCGTCAATGGCCCTCCATGAAAATACAAGCCATCCAGTATATTCGGGTTTCACACAAGTTTTTCAAAATTTCATGTTTTTTAAACTAATGCTTCTATTACACTTATTTTTTTTCAATAACTTTTAATAAATAGATACCTTAAAACAGATACCTAATAGACAGATACCTTAAAAGAAAATATATTTTTGAAAATGTATTTTTCTATATGAGAAGTGCTTTTTTTCTTACAGCTTCCTGTAAAATCTTTCCGTATCCAAACTCCTGATGAAGATGAATTTGCTATTCTTGATAACAATGATTGCATTCTTTTCCAAGGCCAGTTACAAGAAGATAAATAGCCTGAGCTGCACTGGCACTTATACTTTCTGTCATTTACGCCAGCATATGAAAAAGTAGAGATCCACAAGCAAACAGTTTAAAACTTTGTGCCTGTCTGTCAACCTTGAAATTTGCTGCAAAAATAATGCAGACTGATACATGACTGCTCTGTTTTAGGAATGGTAAGGAAGGATTTTTAATGAGACCAAACCTACATTTCTGAGGGCTCTTTAGGAATACCCGCTTATTCAATGTGAGGTAAAGTCATCCAATACCATACCTGTTAGGTATTGCATTGATTCTAAAGTATAGCCCTGCATTTACTTTGAAAGCAGTAAGACATGGAAAAATTATATTAAAGAATGAAGCGTCAGTCAGGTAATTTTCCCTTAAGATAGAAATGATATAGAGAAGTTGACTCTTGCTACTTTGTTCCTCAGTCAACAGCAATGCAGCCTGATATAAAGCAAAATATTGATTTATATCAGGATAGTTAAAAGAGAATCAGGTGCATAATATCTTGTACACTGAATAATCGATAAGTGATTTTTGCCATCAGAAAGGTCCAGTTCTACATTTCTGGCACAGCCAAATTTTGAATGAGCTGATCTGGACTTAGCTCTAGGTTTGCTCAAAACAAGACTGGTCCAAAAGAGAGCAAATGTTACCTAATCAGTAACACATGACCAGAACTGAAACATATTTGATAGAAAAAGGAACCTGAGAAAAAAAAGGCAAGATAAGGTAGATAAGACAAGGTAGTGGACTTTTTATGGTTTATTATAGTTTAGAAAAGTTCATTCTAAGAGACTAATTTGTCCTGTAATTGTACAACTCTCATTCAAAGCATTTTTACTTAAATGGCAAAGATGAAACATAAATTGGTATTTTCGATACTTTATGCTTTATGATGTGTAAACAAAACCTCAAAATTTGTATTTTTAAATTTCTTTTTTGTTTTATACCTTTTCTTTTTTTACCCCCATATTCAGACACTGTCTGGGCTAGGGCACTCTTGGGTTGTCTTGTCTAGATTGTTCTGGAGTAACAGATGCTCTTGACGGGCTGCAAAGCATCGGTCAGGAGTAACTGAAGATTTAGGTCAGACTTCGCTAGCCTGTATGCGAGTAGCCTAGATATGGCTACTGCTGAACAGGGTGAAGGGACTGACTTACCCAGGCTACTGCCACCTGCCTGCCACTGTCTTCCTACTGGAAATTTTTGACCATCTTGGGCTCCAGCAGAATTGAATGTATGGTTACTCATTAACATTATTCTGTCAAAATGATTTGAATGAGTTTAAATACTTCATAGTGAGAGATTTAAAAAAAAATGCTTGAATCAGTTTTGACAGAACTGGGTTAGAGGAGACTATGCATGCACTGATGGCAGCAGATGGGAAGGTGCAGCCATCTCTCCTGGAATGGGTGGTGAGGCCTGAAAAAGCAGCTTGGGGAAGTCTGTGTGGGTAACCACTGACACTGGATCTGCCACAACTAAAGTAGTTTGAGTTTTTCTTTAAATCCAGCCTTATGGTTAAGGAAAATGCATAAGGTGACAGCAGCATCAGTAAAGTAACATCACAACATCTAAAGGAATAAAAAAATCCAAGAAAAGGAGGAATTTTTAGCTGTGCTTTGTAAACTTTTGTTTTTTTCTTTTGTAACATTTTTAATATCTTTGATTAATTAGCCTTTGAAATTCAAAACTGCTGTTAAAGAGTCAATGCTTTCTCCCTTTTGCTTTAGGTATTAGGAGCTTGCACCAGAATTCTTCCCACCTCCTGGTAGCTAGTCCCGGGCCACAGGAGGACATTTCTCAGGATGCGGGTCTGTGTCGCAAAGGCAATGTTGATGCAAGGAGTTCTCATGCCTCCCACATACCTCTTTTTCTGTTCGTCTCTCAGTCCCACCCCGACACTGCAGCATGCAGCCTTGCGAGGCGTTTGTAGCCTGGATCCTTTCAGCAACCTGCCTTCTCGCAGAGCCCTGCTGATGGCTCCACAGGTATTGCTGCGGAGGAAGCAAACTGCTATGGTGAAAGAGGAGAAGCCCAGGCTTCTTAAACTGGTTTTACCACGTAAGCCAGTGACTAGTGAAGCAACCCCTTGAGACAATAAACTTTCTCAAATTATTCTGAGATAAATATGTAAAAATGTTCTCTAAGTGAATTGGAAGATGGGGCAGATGACTGGGCACAGGTTTGATGTTTTTGTTCAACCTTTTTAGGTTCAACTTTTTTATGGCAAATAGTCCAGGAATATGCACATACATTATCCTTTTCACTATGATAAAACAAGAGCAACAAAATTTTTCTTTGGCTTTAAGATCCAGAGCACATTCCAGTATGATATAGCAAACCCAATTATTGCAGCCATTCACTTAGGAAAGTTTTTTTTTTATAACCATAGGAATTGCAACATTTATATAATATTTTATCTTCTGTAGAAAAATTGCTCTTAAAAAACAGCTGTTTTGATTCTGGCTGAGAATGCCAGAACCATCACAACATTGTTCATTAAAGAAAGCTGCATGTCATTTTGGTTAAAGGTAGAGTTTTAAAACCCGTATCATCTGAGCAACAGTGAGCTCCTCTGTAGTGTTTCTCCCCGTATTTGTGAAGCTCCTGTTGCAGTATGATCCCATTTTTTTGAGAATGACAATAGTATGAGCAACAATCACAGTTAAACCAGCTAAGAACTGTTTTACAGTATTCCTAATAGGCAGATTACTAACAGGCAACAATCCAAAATACCTCAGTGACTTTAAAAATGTTTCCAAGAAAATGTTACTGATTCTAATAATGACTATGCAATATGTAGTAAACGTACATGCAAGAGGTTAAGAGAGCAGCAGAGTGTTCTCAGAGGCATGAATTTAACACAGGAAGCAGTGGTGAAAGTGCAAGGTTAAATTGTTCTGTTAAAGCCAGAACGGAAATTGGGGCAAGAAAAAGAAAACATTGTGTCATAAACATGATGACATCTCTGTTTATAATAGGACGATGATTCACAAATACAGTCGTAAAAGCTAGGTACAAAAAGTTCTTATAAATTCTCGAAAGTAAGGCAGAGTTGGTAATCATGTCATGTTTTCATTACAAATAAATATTTTTCCTTTAGATTAAAAGGCAGATCAAATGCAGTCAGACAAAGCATATGGTAAATCACATTTTACTCACGATACTCTATTTAATTAGTTTTGAGATATAATAACGTGTCAATGAGTCCTTTTCAGGTTAGGCAGAGGAGGATTGTTTTTTTAATCATAGCATTTAGGCACACAGTAAAAAATGCATAGTTTTAAATAAAAAGTAAAGCACTTTGTTCTAACTTGTTTTTATCTAGGATATATCAACTGATTAAAACAGCTTAAAAAATGTCAAGACCATCTTTGTAGTTTCAAAAGAGGAGAAATATAAATGCTGCAAGAAGCTGAGTTCTCTGGCTTTGAATCAGCAAGACTCTTAAGTATGTTCCTAACTTTAAGCACAGACATCCCATGGAGATCACTGGGTGGTGACTCAACAACTGGCAGGATCAGGTCCTTAAAAAAGTTTATTTTCTTTCATTATTTTGCTTATGTTTTGCAGGTTCTCCTACAGCAATGTAGCAAGCTGCTGCATGTCCCTTTTAACTGTGGGTACAGAAGAATTTACAATGCAAGCATTTTATAATATATTTTGTGAAATCTATGCCATTTCCTCAAGTCTTTTCTATAGATTCATTGTAGCACAGAAATACTGTGAAACTAGCACACATTCAGTCAAGGGGGACAAGAGATAGGGCATCCTTATCATCAAAAGACATTTCTTTGCGAGAGAGTTCATGGAGCAAGAGCCACGTATCACAAGGATTATTACTTCATATATGAGGATGGGTAATTAATTAACAGAACTGTATTGCTTGCTGACTGAAGTCCTGGCATTTTGTAAAGGAAAGTAACCGCCTATGAAATAATAAAGAAATATCCTGGCTGTCACCATTGTAAAGGAAATAATCTGCTTTCGTTTCCCAGTAATAAAGTATTTTGAGATTACGCAAGTATCCCACGACATAGCCATTAACTATTGAAGAGAGAGAGTCTAACTACTCCATGATGCCTTTTTTTAGCTCTTCCTGTTTCATTTACTTCGTGTTAGTTTTACCGTAAACCCTTGCACTTACAGCCTCTGCTTTGCTTCTAGTGGAGGAGATAGAGCCTTTCAGATGTAGGCAGTTTGTGGCCTGCAATATATACCACGGCAGTTTCCTCACATTTCAGTGTGGCTTCTCTCCTTAGTCTGCATTCAGTTAACACCTCGAGTAGGAGAATAAGACTCTCTCCTCCTCCATTGTTTCTCTTGATTCTGCGTCTTGGCGTTTGGACCAGAAAAGGGGCTCCAGTTTAAAGCAAATCAGAATTAGCAATTGCGGGTTTCAAGAATGCAGACTAAGCAGTTATCGTCACAGAAGTGGCCAAAGCAGCTCATCTGAACACAGGCCCAACATCTTCCAAAATTTTCCTTTGAGCTCTGATTCTGGTTAAAGCTAACTCTAATGATTACAGTTAATACTGACCTTCTTCCCCAAGTTCCATTTGCAGCATTTAGGTAGCCGGAATCCTGATTTGTGCTAAGGGCTCCCAAGCAATGCAGTAATAGACAAATACTAATGCTAACACTGCTGTCAGTAATAAGGAGTTTATCCCTCTGCTTTGAAAGACAGGAAGCTGAGAATAGATTGACATGTGTTGTCTGCCTTCTTAAAAATGCGACACAAAAGGAAAAGTCAGGTCCAAAGTCTACTCACTTGGCTTCTGTCAGTAGCTCTGCTGCAAAAAAATGTTTGTAAATGTAAACATATATGAAAAAAAAAAAGTGCCCAGATTCAATGCATAACTCCATTTTCTTACCTGGATATTTAAACCGATGCAAAATGGCCAGGACTAGAACCCTTCTCCAGCTCTGCTGTTCAGGTAGGCCTGACGCTATGCATCTAGACAGAAGAAAAGGCTTTTAATCAACAGTCTGGAGAAGCAGTTAGTCTTTCAAAGTATGAAAATATGAATCAATGTAGTCTGTAAACTTGTAAACTACTATACTTTTTGTGACGCAAAAAAGAACCCATAAACCACATCCTTCTGTGCAAACCAGGTTCAGGAACAACAGCATTTGCTGATATGAAAATGCACCTTCTGTTTACATAAAAAGGGTAGCAAAACTTGTGCCTCTCATAGCACATTATTTAGCATTCTTCAGAAATTATCTTGCTTTAAGTTCAAGCTCAAGTTCAAGTTTCCTTCCATTGAACATTTTCCCTCTCAAAAATTAGCTTTTTGAGTTTCTTTAGAATGGCTTGTACCTGCTATAATTTTAAGTAATCTGGAGCAGGTCTGATAAAGGAACTAAACTGAGGAAGTCATCTAGTTTATTTTGGGGGTTATTTGGTAAAGTCTGTTTTATAAAGTAATTCTTTTCTGTGAGAGGGAAGATAATTTTCAGGTTAAGAACATGAGGCTGAATCCTTTTCAATATTCCTTTTTCATTTGAGTTGATTACAACTCCCAAGTAGCAGAAAGCAGAGCCTGCCGGGAAGATGCTGTTGGACTTCAAATTATCCGTGTCTAAGAAGGAAGCTTTTTGTTTTGAAACCAGTGGCTCTTGCTCCATCCTTCACACAAATGTTATCATGTTCCTCCAGGATGAATAATTTAAAATAACCCTCTTCGATTTTAAAGATTAAGGTGTTTTTGTGGGAGACTGGACTGTTGTTAGGAAATAGCTGAATGAGCCACTAATTCAACTCTCTCTCTGATAAAGAAATGCTCAATATTTGTGCTGAGTATTTTACTGATACTGGTCTGTGTAAATTAGACTTTTTTTCTTAAAAATGCCCATTTACTGTTTACAGCTTTCTCAAAATTATTGAATTTTTTTTCTGGATAATTTCTAGGAATTCTTTTTGGTCTGTGGATCCTTCCCAACAGTTAAATTTTTTATACATTTTCTTGAAATTTACTTCTTACTGTGATCAGTTCTGTCATCATTTCACTTATTAGCATATTCTCATGGTGCGTGAATATGCAAGGGAGCATGAAGACACTCAGACAAATTCAAATTTTTATTTGAGTGAATGCTTTTTGAAGATTTGGCCTAGCTCTATTCAAAATGCAGTACTTCTGAATCAGAAGCAGTAAACTCACAAGAGGGAATGCTGGAAATAATCCATGGACATCCTTTTCTTATGAGCAGTGGGCTAAAACATTTTGACAGATTTCATGCCTGCTGAAATATTATTCATTAAAAATTTTGACTTTGACTTCAGCATTATTGGGAGTACATCTTTCTTATCTGTTTAAGGGTGACTGTGAAAAAGGGAAAAGACAGAAATATATACACTGAAAAAGAGGGTGAGAAAAGAAGCAGAGAGCTGACCGTTTGAAAAAGAAAGAGATATCCTGGGAAAGCGGCAGAGAAAAGGGAAAGAAAAGAAATCCTAATTTTTGTAAGTATGTCTTTAGAATGGAGACTGTGCCAAACCTTGAACTTGGAGGCTGTTCTATCCTTAATACATTGCACATGATTGTCTGTAGCTAGAAAAACATTTTTTGTGGGTTTTAAAAAATTGAATTATCCTTATATGAAATAAAACAAACTATGAGTTTAAATGACAGAGTAAAAAAAGACCAAATTCATTTTGCAAGCCCTTAGAGAATTTAAAAATCCCTTAGGTTCACAAAAACTCAAACTCCATAAGGTTCATATATTCCCGGAGTGGGATGTACAATGGAGTTACTTCCATCTACTTTAATTAAGTTTTCATCAGACTCTTTCTATTTAGTTAACTGATTCTCCTCTCAAGACATGTTTGTATTAAGGGCAAGATCCAAAATAGCACAGAGACATTTCCTATGCAATTTACATAGAAGTTAGGTAAAGATGCTATAAAACCTGAGTACCAGTAAAGCTGCAAGACCATAGGCATCTAAAGCATTCTGATGAATGTTTATTTAAGCAGCTATCCCTTATAGCTGTTCTATTCCAGTTGAAAGCCCCAGATCACCAGGTTAGGTCCATTTGCTTTTTAGGATCTGCATCTTGACCCAGTGGAAGTATATAGTGTGTCTAATCTCCAGAGAGGTGTATTCTTTAAATAAAATTTCCTATTGGCTGCCTCTAGGTTGCTCCCCACTGAGCACAAATTTTTAGCTAGTTCCTCAGGAATGCCTTTCTCCACTGTGTATGATGTCTAGGCCCTAGCTTAGTGTCCTAACAGACAAACAGGGTCCATTTTTCAGATGTTGCGCTGCCTAAGTAAGTAGCCTGGAGCTGCCTGTAAGTGTTAGCTCCAATTAGAAGCTAAGGTTTGTGAAACTCAAAGTTGCAGTGCCAAAGTATCCTTGAGGTATGTAGTGCTGGGAGAGTTGACTCCAAAGCCAGGATGTGCATGGAGTTAGATATTCCAGCAAGCTGAGTGAGGACTCACATAGTCCAAGGAGATGCAGTGGAGCTGGGTGAACATAAGGATGGCTGTACTGGGTCAGAACAGAGGTTACCCAGTCCACTGTGCTGTCTGTGATACTCACCTGGTAGGGAGACATCCTCATCAAGAAGGGTGATTTCAGGGGGTGAGGCTCATCTCTATCACTCTTGGTGTGCTGACCCCTTTTCCCCAGATCCAGAAAACTTGACTGTAAAATTTATGGAGTGGAGGACGGTGTTTGCACTTTCTCCTGAATTAAAAACTTATTCCTACCCCCAAATTCCCAATAATCTTAAGTGGATGCCTAGGGAAGACCATAGGTTCTTCTCTAGGTGATCTGATTGCCACTTGAGGCCATATATAAACTTTTAGCATTTGTGACATTGCTTGCAAGGAATTCCACCCATTTCAAGAGAACCACTCCTTTTTGTTCAGTTTTAATTTTCATTTGGAGCTTCATTTGATGCCCCTCATTCTTGAATTGGAAGATGCAGTGAAAAGTTGGGGTATGGCTACCCTCTCCATGACACTCATGATTTTACACCCTTCTGCCACATCCTCCCTCTGTCATCTATTTCCCAGACTGAATCATTTCTTTACATGGAAGCTGCTGCAGACCTTTGGCCACCTGTCTTTGCTCTTTCCCAGTTTTCTGCATTATAAAGCATGTTGTAAGCCCCATTTCTGTCCCAAGCTTGGGAGCTAACTCTGAGTTGTAGGTGGGGGGCTTCCTCCAGTCTGGAGTCTCCCTTTGAGTAAGGTACCTTCATTATTACTGTAAAAAATGATGTGTAGTGACTCATTTTTCTTAGGATAGCTTTATATACGTACCCGCGTGCGGATATATGTGAGTACTGGAGATCTGCTTCCCCTGTTTGTCCATTGTGGATGACACAAAGTTGTTTATATATTATTGTACCTGGAGAAGGGCTGGAAACAGCAATTGCTGTGGTATTTCTTCCAGCGCTTGTGCCTATTGGTGTGTGAAGTGTGCTCATGCCCCATGCAGGATTAGGTATCATGCATAGTAGCGTGGTATATCCCATAGGTTGTAGGTCGCAGAGTAATTACTAATGTGCCCAAGCAGCAACTTGGGGTGATACGCAGACAACAGGACCATAAGTGGAAGAACTCTGCTGACAAAGACAGAGCTGCCTACAGGGTTAGGCAGCAGGAAAGACAGTATTTCCAGACTTGCAGTTTGGGTTTAGGTGTTTAATATCCACTTATGTCCAACTTAGATGCCTAAGATCCCATGGGAAACTAGTTCTTAATCTCCTCATATATCAGTATTCCTTCCTTACATAAGCAGTTGCCTTCCTGAGGTGGGTTTGTGAACTGAATAGATTAAATATGCTCAGATTCTACTTTATTTGAGACTGAATAAGTCCACAAAGTTAAATGAATCTGTATTAGAAGTTACTATATTGCACAGAAGGTTGTTGAGCATCATCATCATCATTGCCTGCATCATTCAGCAGTGTCAACCTGGATATGAGATTGATAATGTCCCAGGTGCCTGACATAAGCTTCCTAGGAGAGACGTGTTGCACTAAGGAGCTATCTCAATGATTCACAAAGATAGCATTATTACACTCCCTGCTTAACATATGAACCTGGGGCACAGAGCAATTTTGCCTTGTCTAAGCCAGGGTCACTCAGAAAGTTTTGACAGCGCCAAGAAGTGATATCTGTTCTTCCGCATCCCACTATCATAATTTGCCACCAAAACTGTCTTTTTTTTTTTCATTGTTCAAATATTTTGGAAAACTTGTGACCACTGTTCTTATCCTTTCTACTCTCCTCCTGAGAGCAAAACAAATCCTTCACAAAGAAAACAGAGGAAGGTGTTGATAGTTGATGGAGCTGGTGAGGATAATCTTTCTCTTAATGACTTTTCTTTTCCTCCAAGCACCTCTGAATCTTATTGCTCTCCAGAGAGTAGTTTTGTAAAATAATGGATGAGTCATATTATTCATCTGTGAACAGAGAGGGCTGTCTGGTTCTTATTTAAAGAGGCAAAAAAAAAAAAAAAAAAAGGTTTCACATCCTTACTTGGGGAAATCTAGTTTAAAATATGGATGATAAAAGTTGGAAATTAAATGGAATGGAGATATTCAGCTTAGAAATGTATTAATAGAAGGCTAAGGTTGGGATTTATACCCATAACTAAGAGAAGGTTCAGGTCTGTGTTGTCAAGCTTCTGCTTATTGTTATCATACGAACCAGTGATGCAAGACAAGTTTCTGGACAAATATCTATAAAATAACTATGAACTAGTTAGGGTAAAATAGTGTACTGAAGTGATATTCATGAAAGGATGTATCAGGTTTTCTTGGTCTGGCGTTTGCTCACATGTTCTTGTGGGTAAAAGCAGGGAAGGGATGTAAGAGGGAAGAAATTGCCTTCATCTTTTTTCAGAAGAAGAGACGTAATGGTTTAAAGGGAGGATTCAGAGCCATCCCAGCCAGAGCAAGTCACTTTGACTTCTGGCTAGGGGCGTCCTCAGGGGGCTGAGGCAGAGG
Source organism: Apteryx rowi (assembly GCF_003343035.1). Classification (NCBI taxonomy): domain Eukaryota; kingdom Metazoa; phylum Chordata; class Aves; order Apterygiformes; family Apterygidae; genus Apteryx; species Apteryx rowi. The sequence goes on from NW_020449875.1 coordinate 860,064, forward strand.
CTCAAGGGGCAGCAGTGCACGTCCCCTTGCCCACCAAGTTCCCGTGTGCTGGTTGCCAAAGAAAACTTTTCCCAGGGGACCCATCTCTCTAGGTGTGTGCAATGAAGTGTATTATGTTCATATTGCACAGTGTTGCTGATATCTCTGAGGGGGCTGCAGGGAAGGATATGGAAGGAGACGGTCGGTGTCCCCTCACTGCTGTGTGGGTTTTCTGTCCACTTAGGATCTGGGGTGAGAGCGGTAGTGGCGTTGCAGGGAGACAACTTACTCCGTACAACCCCACGTGGGCGCTCCTGCTTCTATGTGTGCAAGGGAACAGGGGCTAAAATTCATGGCAAGATAGAAAAGAAGGGGCTCATTTCTGACTGGGGTAAACTAAGAAGGAAAGAGTGTAAGAGTTTGTCTCTGAATTTCCCTATTTGAGTATGCAAACATAGTGAGTTGTAAATAGACTTTTTGGATGAGATTTCTTTCACAAGTGAAGAAAGCGTCTTCTGTAACCACGCACTATTATCTGTACAATAACAACACCCTGGTATGTACAATTGCTTGAAATAATTAAAACTGATGTTGAAAGATAAAATAAAAATATCACTAAATTAACTGTATAACATCCAGATCAATGTACTTTTCTATGAGCAGAATAGCAGGTGTTGCTCTACTTTGGGACATAGGGACCAGCTGATCAATGTCAACTGATGCATTATAGCAGCAGACTGAGCTACGAAAATGTGAAAAATAAGATTTTCTTTTTTTGACATTTCATCACAAATTTCCATGTAGGATGGATTTCCTGCAGGGGATCTGAAACTAGAAATTCAGATACATGGAAGTAACTTTAAATGATGAGCAAAAAAAAAAAAAAGAAGAAGAAGAGATAATAATAATAACTGTGTACACTTAACTGAGGAGAAAAGAAGTGTTTTTGCAAATATATATCATTTCCGGTAACATCCATTTCAGGAGGATAAATTTTGTAAACACTTAACTGTGAGAAAGTGCTAGTTTATTATGGTCTGTATGAGCCCCTATATGCCATGCATACAGGATAATAAATTCTGCTAAAGCCTTAAAAGCTCCTTTGCTAGTACCTGAAGATAATGCCGCTAACAAAAATCTCATGCTTTTTTTGACCCGTTGCCTCTTTATCCCCTTTTGAGTGAGTAGTGTTAGCAGCATTATCCTTATATATTCAAGCATGGGAGCTTTTGAGCTCAGCTTTCCTACACTGAGTAACTGTGCATACATGAAAACACAGTCATGATCATGTTAAAGAATGGTGAAATGACTTCTGCACCAAGTGTTCTCTTGCTACCAAGTATTCTCTTTCTGTTTTCTGGAGTGTATTCATATAAATATCCTTTTCAACTTCCTTTATTTAATGATGTATAAGCAGCTACATCCTGCTACTGAAATTAATTTTTGCTTAATATTAAACCAATATAATATGCAATATACATGGTTGTGTTTGGCTACCATTTTACAAGGAGCAATAAATGAGTAGGGACATATCAAGTTGCATAATTCTTGATATCTGCCTTGAGCACTATAACCTTTTAGTATCAAAATAGAAATTCTGCATGGTCATTCTTGCAAAATGAGGACATAAGAGTAGAACTACCAAAAATGCAAAGGCACACAGAGAAGGGTACATAATCTAAAATTACTGTCTAAATCTAAAATTACTGCTATATTGAGAAAAAACAGACTGGGTTGAAGTTAATGGTATGTTTATATGTGAAGTGAGAAATATATTAGTTTTAAAGAAATTCAGCAAATGTTATTTTATAGTACAGAGAATTTTCAGCACATAAATTGTACAGTTCATTGGCCAGATTGATTTCTTTGCATTCTGGTCAGAACTATCATTTGGATGGTTGGTGAGAAACATTCTGTAGAATGTATTTTTCATTTCTTATGTCTGCAAAGGAAGAAATGTTTTTATTTATACAAGAAGCTTAATCAAAATGGTGTATAATGTAGCTTTGAACCAGATAAGGATGTAATATTTTTTGGAAACAATTGTATGTTTGTTAAACAACAATGATTTGCCTTTAGTCTTGTGTCTAAGCATTTATTATTTTCTTTCTTGTTTTCCAGAGACACTCCATTACAATGCAGTTTATTTTATTGCTACTGGCGCATAAAAAATGTTGTTACTTATAAATAAAAGCTTAATATGGGTTATAGTTCAGACCAAAATTGAAATAGGCCCTCATTAGATTATGGTATCTCATATGACAAATGATTAAGATCATTTCTGATCTTATGAATGATTTGCCTTTTCATTTGAATGAACTGGGAAAGAGCAAAGGCAACACAGCTTGTTTTTCTACTGCACCCCATTTGTAGGCAGCAGTACTGCAGACGAATATGCAGTAAAAAGAAACAAAGTCTGAAAGTTAATACCCCAGGCGCCAAATGCGTCTGTGAAAGAGGAATGCAACCAGACATTTCTATGTGCAGTACATTAATTCCTGATAGGCTTTTTCTCTTTTACAAAGATCAGAGTATTTGATTGAAGAGAGTCCAGTCTTGTACAATGTACTGCCTTCCTCAGTGTGTGCGGAGGAACAGCGTGGTTTTGCTTCCTTGTTATGGGGTTCCCCCCCCCATTAAATGATTAATACTTCTGCCTGTCAGTCACAGACAATTCAACAGATCAGTCATTTCAGAGCTGGCTACATACAAATCTGGCTTTTTATATTGTGAAATAATTCTCAGTTGCAAAGTGCCAAATGCCTCTGTACAGATCCAGGGGTGGGATGCTGGGGAGGAAGGACTGCAGGAAGGACTCAGCATCACGCGGGATCATGCCCTGCGTGGTAAAACCTGGTGTTTTGATCTATATAGCACTTCATTTTTCCGTCTCCTGCTTCCGCTTCTGAAGTGCTGATGGTGTGATAAAATATATCGGATTGACAATTCTAGTGTCTGAGCCCAGGCCAGGACGTACTGGAAATCAGTGCAAGGTTTGCCGTTGACTCCAGTGAGTTCAGGATCTCGCCCTCGAGGTTTTGCTGCAGGAGCAGGCGAGACCAGGCACGGGCGCCGGAGGGTCCCTCACGCCCTGGCCCTGGTGGAGAATAGAACCCCTTTCTATTTGCCCTCCTTGTTCCTGAACAAGTGCACAAATTTGTGCCAGCTGCAGTGGTGGTCTCTGGTTGCGGCCAGCTGTCCAACGGAGACCACCAATGTGCTTCGCATAAGCCACCAAACAAGTGAGAAGATGCGACAGCTTTTCTATGTGGCCAACCACAGCTGAATTTATAGAATAGTCTGAGAGGCTAAAAAGGGTTCAGTAAGAAGCAACTCATTGAGTCATTGACTTTTTTGGGACTTTTTTTTTTTCCTAAATCAGTGCTCTTAATTTAGATTTTGGATTAATTATATGCTGTTTTCAGATGCAAGCAAACAACTGTGCAGGCGAATTTACAGTCCTGGTTTGTCAACATTCCTCTTGGTTTTAAAAGGACTTTTTCTCAAATAACAACTGCAAAATTTGATCATGAATCCAACATTATGCAGAATTTAAACTATAATTAAAAGGTAATGTAGTATTATCAGATTAACTTGTGGCAAGGGGAGCTGCATGGAAGAATAATAACAGAGTCTGGAATTTCCCATTGCCTTTTTTACCCAAAAGCTTGACAAAAAACAGAAGTGATCTTTAAATAGCATTTTTTCAAGAAACAAATCTGTAGTGTACACCGTGAATTTGTGTCTCAATGATACTTTATGACCAGATTTCTCTACAAAGATATAGTCAGTATATACTGCTTGTGATTAGTGTAGTTTGAAAATTGCAGATTTCATGCAATTGTGATTATTATTTTTCTTTAAATTTTTCCTCTAACCTTTTCAGAACTACTTGAGAATCCTAAAGTGGTTAATAACATCTCTCTACTCAGGTGATTCTTGATGAAAATGCAGTGTTTTGTATGATCTAGTGAGAATAAAAGATGTGAGAAGTGTCTAATATAAATATAATCCTGGAGAACTTCAAGTCAGCTGAGTCTTGCAGACTCAGACTGCACCATTGACAATGAAAATATTAGGGGAGGAGGGGAAGTGTGTGTTCTGAAATTTATACCTCATATAGTCTTTTCCTTATCCACCATCCCTTTGGGAAGAGGGAAGTTTGTGCTTTACAAAGGTGCAGGATGTGAAATCTCCAAATGCACAGAAGGACATATTTTAGTCTTGCATGATGAAGTTTGACTGGTGGAAATGCCCTTCAAAGGCTATTTCCTTCTCTTGAACTATAAATGCTGTCATCAGCTATTCTTGATTAGCCTGTGAATTATGATCCTGTCAAGATGATGGGGCTTTGGTTACAAATGTACACTCAAGCTGAGCAACAAGCGTGCAGTCATGAGCGAAATCTGACCATTTGCAATGGCATAGGGCTGTTGGCTTGGTCCATAATGTATAGTTGGGTCAAGACTCATCTCTACAGGACATAGCTGAGTCCTAAGCACCCATGACCTTGGCTGTGGTTGTAATGCCTTTATTGCTCAAAAAGGCCAACATAGTAGCTCCTAGAATACCCAGTTTGGAAATGTGGGAAAAGTGGAAATGACAGATGCCTTATTAGCAGCAAAAATTTCCACTCTCAATTCCTGGCTACCATATATGTATATTTAAAGACAGAGAGCAAAATTTTTTGGGGGCAATCCAATTTACTGTAGTGATGTTACTCTTAGAGAAAAAATTGCACCGGTATATAAAAAAGTGGAAAACTTAAACATAGGAACAACAGAGTTGAAACAAACCTAGCTCCCTAATTTCCACCTTCAAATGAGACTGCTCAGTGCATGATGTTTATTTTTCTTTAGTAATATCAATGAGAAGAATAGGTTACTATTCATACTTCCATTTTCCTGTAGCAATCTAAACAGTTTAGTTCCTTACTGTTCACAATTTTCAAATCCTTTTAAGAGTTATAATTTTTTTCTTTTCCCCTCAGGCTATGTGCTAACCTCTTTGCTCTCTCAACATACATTATTCTCTGTAGCTCTTTTATCTCCACTGTTGTTCTTTGCTGAATTCCTTCCAATTTGTGGCTGTCATTCTGGTATTGAGGTATCTAGATTTGTATACAGGGTCATACAAGAAAGATCAGTACAGCCTAGTTCTGTACCGACAGTACTAAATTATAGATTTTTAGGCTCATAAACATTTTGACATTCAGTGTTAACTCAGTCTCTTCTAGTAGGGCAGCTCTTTCTCAAAGAACTTAGGGTTATTATTTCCCATATGCCTTTTTTCTCTAAATAGAGACTCACTTGGTTATTTTGCACCAGTATTTTTTATCTCTTGGTTTTATCTGTGCAACTTTGGATCAGTATCCAATGTTGATCTTTCTCTTGCATCTCACTCATCACTAGAAAAGCAGCCTCCTGTGATGAAGACGATTGGAAGGTCTAGACTTGGCACCATTTCCAAAGAGAATTCCTGTGCTGCTCACCTTTCTTCCATGCTTATTTGAGGAAACTAGATACAACTGAGCTTCTGACTGATCTATGGAACATTTACAAACTGCTTCCCAATCTGGTATATAACTTTGTAGCGTTTCCTTTTATTTCTGGTCTTCCAGGAAATTTGCCATCTGTAGTCAAACCAAACCAAAGAACACTATAGAAATTAGAAAAGTAGAATAAAACGAAGGAAAAAAAGGATCAACTGCTCCCAGTGCTGTACAGGCTCCTGTTCAAGGAGCCAAGTGACGCTGATAACAGTCACAGTTAACACCTGCGTTCTGACTGTGCCCTTCCAAGATGTCAAAAGCAACCCCCCAAAACACCTGGAATACCAACTAGCAGTAATGCCAGGGCCTCCTTTGATGAAGCAATTCTTTGCTTGCAGCCCCTGGAATAATACAGCTGTTGAACAGTGGAGGGAAGGCCGCAAGCACAGGAGACTGCTTTTCCTGGAGATACAGCAGTGCAGTGAAGCTTACTCCCATGAGAAGAGTGGCCATAGACCTTATTAATCACAGGGCTGAATGCAAAACTCCTTTCTCTGATTTAGTAGTTACCTAAGTTTCTCTCATATGCAGCAAACAGATCAAGTTATTTCAGCTAGTAGCTGGAAGGGGAGAAAGAAGATGGGCTTAAGTATTTTGGTTGTACTTTGTTTTATGGTTTTATGGGTTTTATGCCTACCTAAACAACCAGAAATATTTCAAAAAGCCCTGGTTAACCAAGTAATTTAGTTAACATTTCAATGAAGATTTAATTTAACTCACACTTTTTGAGCAAACAGCATATTTTTCTACAAATTAAATGACCCAGCTCTGTTCCTCGTCTGATACAAAGGAGCGTGCAGGGCCTGACTCTCAGGACTGCCTGCAGGATGTTGCAGTCCCCACGCGTGCAGTGTAAGGCTTCTGGGTTAACCTGCAGTTGTAGCTGCCTGTAAGCACCAGGACCTCCAGCCTGGTGTGCAGGTGAGCGCAGCCAGCAGCACCGCGTACCCGGGAAGCTCTGAGAGTGGTGGCCTCCAGCCCTGCCTTGTCTCTCTGGCATGCCCTAACTAGGGCAGAGGGAAGAGCAAGCCCTTGCTTTGCTTGGGAAAGCTCATTTATGGGCAGAGCCGTGACTCTCCTCTGTGGAGCTGTTCTCTAATACACTGATTTTCTCTTTGTTGTCAGGAGTAAGAATGATGCAACTGCACAGCAATGTTGAACCAAAAAACCGGTCTTTAAAAGTAATTGCTTCCTCCCTTTGTGAACTCTTTAAGCGCTACGAATCATCCTAGTTAATCCTCAATTCAAGCAGCTGTATCTATGTTACATTGTTATGTTTACTTAGATGTAAAACACATTATTCTTTACAAGGTAATGGCATAAATCCACTCAGTCTTTATGACAGGCACAGGCAGCTCTAAACTAAAACATTAGGCGGAGTGTTAAAGAGATAGTTAGGTGCCAATATGTTAATTAATTAATCACAGGCATGTTTCAAAGCATTCTTCTCACATCAGGTGGGGCTCCTGGGCTATTATGAAATGCCAAACTTCCCTCAGGGCTTTGAGGATTACACTTCGAAATTCCTCAGAAGTTCAGGGAAGTAGAAAAGGGTATGTTTTTGGTGTGAGTCACTGAAGTGAGGCTGGAGATAAAGTTTTATTTTGTTTTATATTGGCAGTGGAGGGGAGAAGAAAGCAGTAACCAGCCAGCAGGCATCCCAGGAAAGATCAAGGTAGAGGGCAAAGATGCATTTTTCTAAACATTTGGAGTACTAGATGGATGTCCCAAAGTATATATTGCTTATTTAGCTGTAGTACTGGTGAACTCTGTTTTACTCATTTAATTTTAAGTTCAAGCCTCTGGTCTATATCAACCATCTTCCTTTCAAGTTCTGGGGAGAAATCCATGGTTACCCTTGATGTCAGTATCTCATGTACTGAAGGGTAAGTGACCATTAGCAGCTTTTACTATTCAGTCTCAAGAACTTGAAAACAATGAGTTATGATTCCTTTTTCTGCCTCAGAACATTATTTTCTCCTAGCTCTGTGTACTACAAGGACCATCCACTCCTTCCCTCCCTTCCCCAGCATTTACTTTTTTTTGTAGTAAGAGAGAAGAATACCCATCAAATAATTTCAGTCCATTTCAGAGGAGTTCTAAGGCTGTTAGGAAATATCATGGGACTTCCAAAAGAAAAGAAAAAGGGGGGGGGAAGTAGACTTGGTGATTATAGAGATTTGGGAATTCCTATTATTCTGTAAACCATGCAGCTCCAGCATCCTATGTGTTAGGGAGTGTAATCTGAAGGTGCTGGTAGCCCTGTGTTGTGAGTGCAAGGTGCTAGCCAACAGCTGAACCCCCTGCTTTGTTAGGGTTAGGTTAGAGAGACTAATCCCTCAAAAGGACCATGCCAACCAGAGACTGCAGCATGTCAGAGACCTGGAAAGAGCTCTCCCTAGCACTATAACAAGGTGGGGGGCTGTGAAAATGCAGCTGGTGGTTTCTGTGTGTGCAGATGGTGATCTGCACTCTGTCACCCACGGTTTCATGCCAGTCTCTCATCCAGATGGAAAAAGTTACTGGACTGTGGGCCACCTGCTCTGCCTAAAACTTTCACTTTAATTGGCAGGAGGAATAAGTGTAATGGAATTTTTTAAAGGGTTGGGCAGCTCTGTTTACATCTGACTCATGCTGCATGTAGATTCATGAAATCTGAAGAGATTCCTAGATTAGATACAGCAAAAAGGTGCCTCACATGTCAGGACAAAGCTAGTACTATGTGGCATGTTAGTGCTGAGGGAAGGTCACTCAGTTTTGAATTTTTACTAATTAGCATTCCTGCTCGGTATCTCATGCTTTACCTGCGGTGAAGTTGCGTAATACCCTGGGAACGCTCTTCTGCGTTCCCAGCAGAGCAGCAGGAGCCACCAGAGAGGAGAGCCAGTGTTTGGCAAACCCCTCTTAAGTCCTGCACAAATCAGCTCAGAATATGTTCAGGCAGGACTTTGGGAGTAGATCCAGTACTGTGTAGGTATCACTGATGAAGCTAAAAGATAGCCAGATAGCTGGTCTCTTTACTCTGATTCAAAGAGTTCTTAGTCCACTGGAGAAATGAGAAAAATACAATAAGTTTTTCTTCATTTGGAAACTTCACAAAAGCTCCTTAGAACCAGATCTCTGAAACTCAGTGTGCAGTTGAACTGTTCTGTGAAAGGTGCCTTGTTTCTGAGGAAAAAAAAATTTAAACACAACTTCAAATATCTTTTCTGAATTCTTCTAGTTTCTTCGAGGACTTCAAGTGATGTCTAAAAATATCTTTGGGAAAGTGGAAAAATTCAGGTGGATTTTGGTGTGAAACTAGAACAACCTTTCACCTGGAGTTGTTCTGCAATAATCATGGGAATACAGGCATAAACTCAAACAAATATGGAAAGGGAGTGGCTTACTCAGTCTTATAAATGAAGTACAAAGGTATCGCAATGGGATCTTTAAACTTGGTAGAGCATTTAGTAACCAGGAATGATTTGGCACGGTCTCTTATTTACATTCTACTAGATTCAGCTGTTCTTAGCTGTTCATTTGTTGCTTTCAGCTGAAATGGCTAGATGAAAGCCCACAATAAAATGCCCCCTTTATCGAGTTAAAATTGACAGGTACTACTCTGTATTCCTCTTGAGAGTGTGGTAGGATATCCTGAATTAAAATGTTAAATGTTCCAAAGAAGGAATTAACCTTTTTTCTATCATTGTGGTCACAAAAGAAGCGTACAACAAATACAAGTCTATTTAAAAGGCAGGGTTTGAATAATGTAAAAGGAAGGGATTAAAAGATAGCTGCTTTATGTAGACAAGTTTTGACTTTTAATAATGTATTTTATTTAACTTTTCTAGAGCTGTGCTGCCAAGTGGCCCTTAATTTACAGGGTTGTCATGAACTTGAACTCAATGGAACAGTTTGTTTTGAAAGAAACTACAGAACAAAACTTGGTTTTATGTTACTGAAAAGATGTGTGCTTTTTTTTAGTATCAGCAGGCAATCAGAGTTTCTATGGTCCTGGTGTTAACAGAGTTATAACAGCATGAAACTGGAATAATACAGTGACGAATGAGCCTGCAGGTTGGAGGAAAAAAATCATGTGCTTTGAAACAGAAAGATGTTTGGTAGCTTGAAGGAGACTACAACTCTATATGGTCACTACTTTGTTTATTCATGTTCATTCAGGAAGACCCGCACCTTAGACACGTCATGGGTTGACACTGTAGGGCGATGTCTGACTGTCACTTTGCCGCATCTGTGGGAGGAGCATGCTAATACAATACTGTGATTTGACATGCCTGTGTGCATGCCACAGCTTGTGTTATTTTTGTTTCGAGCTTATGATCACAAATATGAATTGAATTTCTGCACCCCTGCCCGTTCTCCATCGATGAAGTGGGAATTCTTGGCAAGTATTTCTGAAGAGTTCTGAAAGGATTCATATCTGCAACATACTTATTGACAATAGTGAATAGTCTCTCTTTATTGTTAATTCATGTCTTTATGTATCACTTAAATTTGCATGCTTTCTTTCCATTGGCAAAGACAGGTTGATACACAAGTTCCCTGAAAGTCAAGGGAAAATTCCCATTGACTATAATGGAGTCAAGGTTTAACCTATTGTTTCTAAGCACAGAGAGAAAATCAGATGAATTAGGTGGGAAAGAGAAGCAAGAGCTGCATCTATTTCAAGACATGAATTATTGTATAGTAATTGACTCTTAAGGCTTAATTGTAATAATTAGACATTACATAGATATCTATATTGCTCTTCAAAAGTAGCCTTGAGAAGATAGCTTGCTCCCATTTTAGTCTCCCTTGAGCATTTGCCTGTGCTTGGTTATTCGAGCTTAGTGTTGTACAGAGCCTCTGGATATGCTCAGACACGCAGGGTTTTGCACGACCCTGGGGGCACCTTCTGGCTGCACCTTGGGCTGAGTTGGAGCTTTCCTCTTCACATAGACCATGAGCATGGCACTGATGAGGGCCTTGAAAGACAGCCTAGGTTCACCTGTCATACTTCAGACATGGATGCAGGACAAGTGCATGGAGGAGGAAAACGGCTTATCTTCCATTTTGCAATTCCTTCCTTACAGTCTGGTATTTTCACTTCCCTTGGTCCTACAGGAATCCAGCAATAGTGCCCCTGAGTCTCTGAAATGGACCCTGACTCCATTTTCCTTGCATGCAGGTAAGAGCCATGGTGGAGCTACACTTGGAATTAGCAGGTTTCTACCTCAAAGATCAGGAGTCAGAAACCCTGTGTTAAAAAAGCTGGGTAACACATTCTGGATAAACTTGATATACTGTGGCACCAACCTTGCAGAGAGCAGCCTAAGAAGATGGAATACTTTTCTGGGTAATATTTTGAGTGGCTGCTTTCAGTAGTATAACTGACAAGACACAGAACCAGCTTAGGGATTTTCTCCTTCCTAAATGGGCATTTTTGGGGAGATGTGACAACTGTATGCCATCCAAGTCAGATCAGAGCTTGTATTCAATGCATTTCACAAGCAAATAGAAAAGCTCTTTGGTGCTAAGACTCAGTCAAATATGCCTGCTGTAGTGTCTGAACTGAGGACTTTCACCTTTATTTGGGTTGTATTTGCATTTAAGAGCTGTGATCTAAGGTCTGTGAGGCTGAAGCAAAAGCATATGTATATAGCCACTGTAACCCTTCAGAGTTTCCTTCGCATCAAGAGGGTATGGGAGTATAGGAACAGCAAAAGGATGGACTGAATACCTAACAATGCAGCATGGTGTGGCAGCGTCTATTACAATAGGTCTATTGCTGCTTTTTGGTAGGAGAGTACTGAAACCTGCCTTTCTCCCCAGTCTCTGTTCTATAGTATAGATGATTAGAATAAACTGCTGCTTTTTCTGAATTGATTATGTGGTCTGCGCAAGTTCTCCTGCATCCATATAGAATTCAAAGACCTCTTCCTTATTTGAAATTCCATCAAAGCTCAGTTTTACCTAGTTATGCTCTCTGTGCAATGTCAGGTCTCACAGGGTGTGCCTACAGAGCCTTTTAGTCTAGATCAGGAATGCTCTTTTGAAGCAAGTCTTCCTATCATCACCACTTACTACACTTTGAATCGAGCTGCAAGGCAGTCTTGGAGTCCACGACTTGACTGAATTCCTTTTGTGTGAGACTAATCCTGTGGATATTCCCCAGAAGCACACCTCATGTGCTCCAACTGTGAGTGGGCAAGCAGTCCACAGGGTCAGGCTAGAGCTAATCCAAAGTAAACCTTGAAACACACATGGTGTGGATGCTGGGTCCTCAGCAATGACTCTTTTGCTCTACAGATCCGCCCTATTGGGGCACAGGAGTTGTGAACATAGATCTCTTCTTGCTGTTGTGTCTCTGCTTTCTCCAATTCCCTTCTAATCATTCCATATTGCTACATGGTCTCCTTCAGATCCTTCCTCAAAATCAGACTTCTTTACATTTTGCTTCCACTACTGCTTTCCAGTCATGAGCAGGCCAGCTCTGAACTTAGGAAAAAACATGAAGCAGACCACAGAGTGGCTCAAAAGTCAGAGGCCTGGTGTTTGCGTAGTCTGGAAGGGTTTAGCAAGCAGGACAAAGGTGAGGGCTGGGCTCTTAAGAATTTTTCTACCTCCTATTCCCAGTCCTGACTATCCCTGACTTCTACTTTCTCAGTGGGATGCTATTTTTATAATTTTTTTCAACTATATATATTTTATTAAATTTAGAAAGAGCTAGTTTAAAAATGGAATACAAAGCTCTAGGCTGAAGGCTCTGAGAGCCAATACACACACGCAAGAGTGTGTATGTGATTCCCGCTGTCTTGCATGACTGAAGTGCTCATATTTTTATTGATGGAAACCCAACCAATCCAGTGATGCTGAAGATGGCTGGGACTAGGATTCACCTCCTGGAAGTGGTGAGGTGCCTTTAACCTTGTGCATGGGAGTGGTACGAATATATGTTGCCTATGTGCATGCTTTGGGACTTGCGGGGGAACAAGGTGGTTGACTAGTTAAGGATTGGATATGTGTGCATAGAACAAGAATGATTAAACTTTGCTGTGTGAAGTCCTCCTCGCTCCCCTGGTCCTCCCCCTTCTCCTCTCACATCATCTCTACAAAAGTGCATTAAACAACCTTCCAAACTAACATGCTCTAGGGATTGTGATTGTTTGAGATCTCTATACTTCCCAAGCTCTGGAGGCAATTATCATTTGGCCTTATCCTTCACAGCGTGCTTGCTGAGTATGGTGCTCTTATAACTGCCTACCTCTGAAATATTCCTTGCATAACTCCCTAGTTATGAAAATACAGCGTTTAGTTTTCACAGGCAATGAGATTGTTTGGTCTATTGTTTCCTGTTAAATACACTGAACCAAATTCCACTCCATGGGAACTGAAATCCGTCAGTAACTGAGATGAGGATATAGCCCACTCCCTTCTGACAAAATTGGGCTATTTCACATCTTTGAAAGTGCATCTGTTAAGGGACAAATTCTTGTGCAGTGTGTTGGCCACTTCTTGTGTATTACAATAATTATTTTTTCTTACGTGTGTTAGGATTCCTATTCAGATTTGATAAGTGATAAATCTTGGCTAATAAAAAGAAATATATACTATTTCTGTACTCACTGGTCTTTTGATGCCTTGCCTATTGTGTTACAATGCATCTGGAAATTAGACAGTGATTTTTCTTAAGGTGCGAGATAGTATTTATGGCAGTTATTCAGTAACTACTCCAATAATGATTTTCAGTGTATATGATCAAAAGCTTACCAACTTCATCTTCAGGTCATGTCCAAACAGCAACAGAAGCTATCAAGCTACTGTTTACTGCTTCAGAGGTTCTCAGGAGTATGTCTGAAGTTCTGCCTTCGTTAGGTGTACTTTCAACATTGCGTGGTTCAGTGTCTGAACAGACATGCTACAGCCTGAAAAAGCACTAAACAAAGTGTAAAATAAAACAAATACAGCAGCAAAAGATATCTGTAAGGAAAAGATGTAACTCTACCTGTATGTTGCCCTAAAGGAAACAATACATTGAGCTAGAGTGAGCAGGAATACTTGTGCATCCTTTAATCATAAGTTATATAGTTCCCAGGCAGCTGAATTCAGCGTGGGAAGCTGAGCAGCAACTCTTTTTTGCAACCTCTGATTAGACAGTAGAACTCATTGCCCCTATCTGTTTCAGAAAATAATAGATAGGAAGATTTAATGATTCATGTGAAAGTTCAGGTAGGCAACTGCCAGATAGCAATATCCTGGGAGACAGTAACAATAGGTACTGGAATGGAGTGCTGAAAAAATCTCAGGGTATGAAGTAATCTACAGTTCTTAGTGGTTAGGATGATAAGTTTAATTGGAAGCAGAGTCTTTACATCAAGCTGTTGCTAGAGCACTTGTATCCTTTTTTTCTTAACATATTTGGTGGTCGTGTTACTTGGGGATAATGAACTAGCTGCAGTACAGATCTGATTGTGTATTGACAAACCCAGTATTTTCTTCTCATTTTCCTTCCTGTTCTGTCCACAAAAACATGTCAGTTTGATTCTGCTGAGAAGAGGGTTTTGTGCAGGCTTCATAAGAAGCATAATTTATCGGTGTAGCTTCTGAAATATGAAGTTGAATGAATCTGCTCTCTTCAGGAGGCAAGAAAACCAGTATTAACTCTCACCTTTCAGGCTTTACTGGCAGCAAAGAGGGCAGGAAAAATGGTAGTGCCTGGAGACTTAGTTGTAATTTTGTTTCTGCAACTAAACTGCATGCCAAATGGATTTGATTAAAGCCTCCTGAAATATTGTCTAATGGTTCTGAAAGGACTTTGGTTTCTCATTCCTTAATTATTTTCTCAGTAATGTAATATTTACAGCCTTGCAGCAATTTTAAAGTAAGCTATCTGTATTGTCTAATATCAGTAGCCGACTGATGCAACCATAGTAATGCTGTTCCAGTTATGGGTTATTTGGGAAGCCAAGGGCCCGACGTAACCAAGGTTCCCCTTCCTCCATGGCATCGCAGCTGCAGCAGTGTGCTCAGCGAGTGGTGGAGCTTATCTTCTTCCCTTGGCGTAGCACGACAGAAGATGAAGCAGTGTGCAGCAGCTAGGAATAACATTGGCTGACCCTGGATGGAGCTGGCCAAAGTAACCACTTGTATCATGCAACTGTCTCATGGCACGTGTGGGCACAAGTAGGAGCTTCTTTATGTGACGTGACACCTGGCAGAAAGGAATGGGCTTTTTCCTTCATTTGTTCTGTGCCTTATTTACACCTCTGGGATTTGGACTACAGAGTAGAAATGATTAAGCAGATATTCTCCATATGGGACTTACCAAGTGGGGGAGATCACTGACTTGGTCTGATTGCTGCAGTGTACTAGAAGTGCCCACAGCACTCCAGAGTCCTTGCAGAAATGAACACATCATTGGGGTGGAAGTCTCCTGGAAGCTGATGATTATAAAAGCCAGGACAAATGCAGAAAACCTAACATGGCAGTGGCTGTTGACCATGACACAGAAGGTATCTAAGGCCATCCGGAACCTGAGCTGTATGATCACAAGCATTTCAGAAAGGAATAAAAGCAGAGGGATAGTGTATGTCTGGCTGTGGGCTGGATAAAGCAGTGTGTGGGCAGTGCAGCTGGGATACCACAAAAGCAGGCTGAGGCCACTGGAGAAAGCCAAGAACGGTCAAATGAGCTTTAGTAATGGGGCCCTGGGGGGTGGGAGAAAATTGTTTAAGCTTTTTGGGTAAAGTGCTGGCCGGCGAATAAAAGGATTGGAATAAAGAGCAAAGAAATTCCTTCTTACTGTTTGATGATTGTATTAAGAGAAATACAATTTAATGCCCACTTTCGGTAAATAAACAGGGTACCAACCCTGTTTATACACAATTTAATCTTCAGTATCTTCAATAAAAATGGTTAGAATATTAGCTAAAGACTCTGGCTCAAAGGGGTAATAGTATTCTCTAATGGGAATAAACAGAATGTAGGCAGCATGCTTTCAACCCGTTCTTTGAAGAGCGAGCTGAATACAGCCTTTAAGAAAGTTACAGGTACATAAATATTTACTCATTGGGACTCTATTCATGATGGGTTCAAGCCTATTGTATTCAGTTATTTTTTTTCACTTCTTTAGAGCTTTGCATTCTGAGATGTGAACTGTGTTCACAAACAGTAATGAACTGGGTGTCCACCCACCCTTCTCAGGCTTTCTGTACCTCAGATTCTTGGGCCGCAATGCTAAGTTGCGTGTGACATATTGGCAAAGTCTTGTACATTGTTCTGAACTGTGGGAGTAGCTTAGAAAAGGCCTAGAGTCAACACTGGGCTGGTCTAGGCAATAAGATATTTCCTCTTTCATTCCTTCTATTGCTGATTTGTGTCATAGGAGCCCATGGTAATGTTAATAGAGGATTAGGGCCTCATTACAGTAAATGCAGGATAGAAAGTGTCATCTTTTATAAATGTCTATTCACAGAGCTGCTTTTCTTTTACCTGTACTGTAATTAAGATACAAATGTGAAAGGTATTAAGAAATAATTGTCACTTGCACATTGTATCTGTCATGTAGTTTGGTCATTGTAAACCATTTTATGGGATTAATCTATTTTTATCTTGCATTTGCAGTTCAGCAAGATTAACCAAAATGCTATATTTTTTAACAGAACTGGGCAGATGGTCTAGTATTAAAGTGCAAGATAGAAATTCTGCCTCAATCCACAATAGTCTGAAGGAATTAGCTACATTGTACTGGAGGATTAATTTGTACATGGTAATGTGCGAGACTGCAGCATAAACGCACCATAGATGAAGAAAGAGGTTGGGCTTTGTTTAGCTGGCATTGTGCTACATCTTGCTTTTTGTTTTTCTTAATTGATTATGGCCATGCGCAGAGCAGATTAGGGCCGGCATGTTTTTGAGGAAGACTACGGGGAGAACAGGAGACGTTTAGGCACAGGATGTGGAGCTGATTCCGGGCGTCGGGTTAGCACAAAGCTACTGCAGCACCTGCGTGGCAGTAGACAAAAGCACTGTTAAGGCAGGAGAGTGAGGCAGCGCCATGGCTGGGGTGCAGCAATATGATAGCTGCCTCTGAAGCCAGGGAATCTGTAAAGTAAACCACCGGGCTGTGCAACGGGCGGAGGTGAGGAATGTGAAACTGGAGTCAAGCTATTTAAGAGGAGCGCCCTTCCAGCAGTGCTTGAGATGTTACCGGCTAACACAATGGGCATAGCTAGTTATAAAATATAGTGTTGATGGGACAAGTTCTTTGTTGGTATAAATAAGTTAAACTCTAGTCAGGTCAACTCATCTCTGCCCACTTATACCAAGAGAATTTGACCCCCACGTGTTTCACTCGTTGGCCATTGCATGGTCACCTTCCCCATCCTGTTTGCAGTCAGGCTGATAGTCGTCTTATGAAGGCATGCAGCAAAATGACTGTTGCATCCCGGCCAAGACCATGTTCTTTCCTACTAGTGGTTATGTTTCAAATGCATTCTTGGGCTATTCCACCCAAGGATGAGGTTTAAGCCGTGCTCGCTGAAAGCAATGGTCCTGCGTTCCCTGCTCATGCTTTGTTTTGGCTCATGTTTTCAGCTGGCTGGCTTTCCATACTGATTATAGCTATTTATTAATTTCTTGAGTCTTCTTTCTGCCAGATCAGCTCTGGTCTGCCGCAAGTACTGCTGCTGGCGCTGGGGAGGCACAGGCAGCACGGAGGGGCAGGAGAGCAGCGCTGCCCCTTTCCGTGGAGCCACATCTCAAACCCACCCCAGCTGCCCTCAGGCTGCTCCTCCACTGCCTTATGGGTGTTCTTTAAAGACATCTTCCAAAAACAGAAGGCCGCAATAGTTTGTGCAGAACAAAGCTGCTGATCTGAAGGCAGGAAAAAGGTTATAGTCCAGAAATAGCCTTGCAACCGCTTTCCTGGGGAGCGGGCAGTAGGTTCCTTCTCCTTATTCTCTTTGGTTCTGGTGTTTCTCTACTAGATTAGCTGTTAACAAAACAGCCCCAAGCAGCTGAAAACAGCGATTAGTGCATTTCAACCAAGGATAATTTAAGAAAGAAATGAAAACTAAACTTGAACTGGGCAGTCTGTGTTCCCCTCAGTCTCTATATTCTTATTTCACCCTTAAAAATCTTGCAACTCCAGGTCTTAAGGAACATTGCAGTTGAGTAAAAAGAAAAGAAAGACTGAAGAGAACTGATTCCTTTTAATATAAAACAAGCTGGTGAGCAAACAAGCAAAGCATATGGCAGGTAAAGCCTTTAGTAACAACAAAATCTTCCTATCTGACAAATTTTGTGCATCATAAAGTTTGTTTATGGTTCATAACATTGCTAAGAGGAATGCTCTGAACTGAAACTTGAATGTTGACAATAATAGCAATGGAACAAACAAACAAGAAGTGGAATAAGATCTTTTTTAAAAGGAAAAAGCCTGATTAATTTTGAGACAACTGAGATATTGTCTAAGCAGTGGTTTTAAACTTGATTTAGCTTGTAACAAAATGTAACAGTACCCACCACAACATATATTATGTCTAATCCTTTCCCTTAGGCTAAAATGAAGGATTAGTTCATGCTTCTAACTTGTTCCAGGTATAAAAATGATGCTGTCTTTTATTACTTTAAAAATATGGCTAGAAGCTGATAGTATTATTTAGTAAGAAGTATCAGTATCTTTTGTACTCTGTTCCTGAAGCACTACTACTCCTCTGTAGAACTTGACTAACTAGTTCATTAAACCAAAGGGATAAAGAATATAGCAATAAAAATTTGTTATACATCACTTTTGATTATCAAATTTAGTTTACATGTCACTTAGTTATATGCATTTCATAAATCTAATTTCAAATTAAAATTGAGTGATAAACCCAAACTTTTCAGTCATAATGTTCCTGTATCACTCTATTTAACAACTATATTTTAAGGAACCTGAAAAATATTTGTAACTTCTTCTCAAGCTCTGAATCCAGTT
Source organism: Apteryx rowi (assembly GCF_003343035.1). NCBI lineage: Eukaryota > Metazoa > Chordata > Aves > Apterygiformes > Apterygidae > Apteryx > Apteryx rowi. The sequence goes on from NW_020449875.1 coordinate 878,555, forward strand.
TCCTTGTTTAAGAATTGGATTGGAACTGACTAAATATTTCTAAGCAATAAAGAGTATTTTGTTTATTTGTGAAGTCATTTTATTCATTCTTTGTACATACTGGGGTAACTTAATTTATGCTAGGGTTCTTGAACAGATGTTTACACAGTTCAGAAATTGCCTGATTTTTTTTTTTTTTTTTTAGTTCAAATAATTATTCCTGGATTGAAAACAATGACTTTCCATTGGCTGATATTAACTATTTGCTGTTCTTATTGTTCCTGTGTTTGATGCTGCCCGGACTTTACAGCCATGCTCTGTGGCTTTGGTTACCTGGATGCTATTATCTGGGAACAGCCAAAATGAATACCTTGCAAATTGACTATAGGCTGAGATTGTGTTCTTTGCCTAATCTCTGAGATTTAAGGATAATCTCGTTACCCAGTTACATTTTTTTAAATGTTCATGAAAAGATAAGTAGAAGAAAGGCAAAGGACTTTATAATATGGAGCATTTCATTCATCCATAGTTTTTTCTCATTTTTAGGACTCGTGGTATTAGATGTCAGTGAGATGTGTTGCTTTAGTTGTGAATTGCCATATCCTCATGTGTGTGTATTCATTTTCAGCGAAGCCTAAAAAATGCTTACCCTCATTGCCAGAAAAGAGACTCTCTTAAGAGAGACTTATAAATTCTGAGTTGCTCAAGGAATATCAGTCTTCCCCAGTGCGTTGCATGTGTTTTATTCTTGCCCATAGCTTGTTGGCCTAGCAATGAAATTTCAAATCATGACCTAAGTCGTGCCTATTTATGGTAGAGCCCAGGTTTAGACCAAAAATCCTTCCTTTCCCCCTTTAAATGTAAATCAGTGCCATATACGTGATGACAGTCATGATGAAGTGTCTGAAAGCCTGTCTTGTGAAATGACGTGTGCCCTTAAACAGAATAATATCTACCCGCCTTCTCATATATGAAAGCTATTTATTACATAACTTCAAATCCCATTCTAAAGATAAAGATTCTCTTGTGAAAAATGCTTTAAGCATTTGGAGACTGAAACTCACGGTAAGGTGTTGCTGTCCTGCCTTGATGCTTTGCCCATCAACTTCTGGTGGGGCCTTTAAGGGTTAAGAGATGGGGCAATCCTATGCTACTCCCAAGAGGCTAGAAGGTTTCTATCTGTGTAAATTTTTGTGATGCTTTCCCCCTTTTCTTCCTTGTTGCTCCTGCCTCCCAATTTATCCTTGTGTCCAGAAAAAGCTGGACTGAGATCAGCTCATTTGGCTACTGGCAGATGCCTGCTGCTAATGACTTTTTTGTTCTTAACTCACTTGGGCTGTATGTAAATCAGTAAACTAGAGATGAAATGACCCATATTACGTTTGTAATCTCCTGTGCCATCTGATCTCCATTTAGGAATTTAGATTTAATTGTTCTTGTGTAGGCTGGTAGATATTCATCTGTGATGTAGGATAGGCAGTCCTTAATATTGTTTTGGATTGTGCATTTCAATTTTTGCACTCTTGGGCCCAGAGCATAGGATGCACATCAAATGCTAGATCTGACTTTCATTGAAGTCAACAGCAGCAAGGGCAGGATCTGCCTCTTATGTAAGATTTTATTAATCTAAAGAAATAATTGTTCATCCTCATTCTGTTTTGCAAGCTTTTAATATTATCTATCTAATAATAATAAAAAGAAAGCAAAACAAAGAACTGCCTCATATAGTAATGGCTTGTATCAAAGATGTATCACAAATTGAAATGAAGTGTTGCCTTTTAGCATATCATTCTTGCTTGGGACTCTTTGTTCCCAGACATTTACCATTTAAATCAGAAAACATCAACACATTGTATAATAATATGAACCTTCTTTTGAAGTACAAGCTTAAAAGATGAAGGCAAAGGGGAAAATGGTGTGTGTGTGTGTGTATTTTTTCTCTTTTTTCCTAAGCAGTGCACTGTATTGTGAGAAAACTACTGTACTTACTCTCTTCATTCAGTTGGAAAAGAATCACAAATCTTTTATGTCAGAATGAAGTGCTTTTCCAACTCAACTATTCCTATTCTTCAGAGTTGCTGCCCAGGAAACAGAATAGGAGATTAACCAAGTGTCTAACTAAAAGGATGTAATTTAAAAACAGACTGCTGTGTTTAGAGTTGTGCAAGGCCAGCTAATAGATCACTTGAAAGCATGGAAATTGGAAAATGACAATCTGTAGTTGTGGAAAATCCCATTGCTCAACATTCAATGTTTTGTAAAGGACGGAATTGTTTCTTGAGGAGATTTGGTTGAATTTTTGACATTCCTGTATTATCTCATTCTGCTGGAGGAATGTAAACAGTGCTCATCTGTCAGTATAGCTGTTGCAGCTGGATGACCTTTGGGACTGGGACTGTGTGTGTATATATATATATATATATATATATATATATATATATATTTAAATGAAGATGTCTCCTGAATGTGGTGCTTACAAAGTGGCAGCTCCAGACAATAAAATCTCCATTGCGATAGGTGAGGTATGACAGGCAACTTACTCTGTGTTGCCCCACTGGTCTGTCTGTTGTGAGCTGTGGAGGAATTAATTCCATGCTGGATAAGTAATCACATTTGAGGCCTAATCTCCTGCTCCACTAAAGTCACCAGTAAAGATGCCATTAACTAATAGTGAGCAAGTCTGAAAGCTAAAACTCTGCTCCCCATTCTTCTCGCTTTCTAGTAATTTCCTAGAAGTTTGAAAAATAAAAATAGTGATTAGAAAACATTCACTTTTCCTTGTCAGCATTGTCTGCAACAGTAAAATTAATTGTAATCCTGCACTATCCTGCATCTCTCTGCATATCTTGCAGGATATGGTCATCTTTACAGCTGTGAACTTTAGCCTGTGAATTGCAAAGATGTTGTCCACTCTTCTTGTACTTCCCCAGAGATCCTCTTAGCCATTCATTCCCATTCATTTCTTTTCTAAATATTACGACTGTACCACAAGCTGAAGTTTAGTGTATATTTCTGAACTTGGCTTAAAAAAGCTAGCTCTGGAGCAGTAGAGCTAACTATGCCTTTCTATTAAAACTTCTTAAATTTACCCTTGTATATCTTAATCAGAATAGGGCACAGGAACTTGAATGCCGGATTCAGGGCTAGGCTGCTGCCCTGTTCTTTGGACTTATTCTCTGTCTGAATATTGTATTGCTTCTTTCTGCACACCAGCCAAGCTCCAAAAGATGGAGAACGTTGTCTCTAGCTCTCTCTTGCCTTTTGCCAGATGGTTGGGGCAGGGTGTGATAGGTGGGAGTGCTGGATCCATGCCTGGAGGGGATGGGGAAGGCTGCTGAACTTGGTGTCCCGCTCTGTGTTCATGGTTGCTGTGTTTTGGGCTATGCTCAATCCAGTCTACAGGCAGAGTTTGGAGGTGCTCAGAAAACACGGAGGAGCTTGGGCCTCCTTTGGCAGATGTGAACTTGGCCACCCAACAGCCAAGGCAGCTGGGTGGAGATCCTATGGATCACTTGCTTGAACTTGCATGCCCAAATTTCTCCTAAATTGCTCCAAATAACTATTTATTTAATTATTTATTCATTCATATTAGGCCCTTTCTTTCTCTCTGCCTCCATCTACATCCATTAAAGAATAATAATAACAATTGCCTCCTCTCCAGGATGTTGTGTAATGAATACTTAAAGGCTTAGAAAACACCCATCTGTGATGACAGTGGAGGTTGGTAAGTATAGACATGATGAAGTTATCTAGTTGCTGTAGCTACTGATTCAGGAGAAGCAGACTGAAGCAACAATTACTGTTGCCACCTTCTCTGGATGGACCTTTGTATCGATGAGAATTTATGGAATAACGATTTTGCTCCAAGCATTCCATTCTTTGCTTTCTCTCCCATACACGGCTAATATGAGCCACTCTGCAAACTTTCCCCAGCACCCACAGTAGATGAGATTCTTTTTGGATATTTGCTATTATTTTTAAGTAAAGTGAGATTTTCACCTTATGCAAACATGGTGCTTTACATAAAAGTTGAAGTATATTTGCCAAAAAGTAAAATACATGTGTGCAAATGCACCCTTGCACACAAGAATGATGGTCACTGTTGTGTATGCATTTAGCATACACTGTATCACATCAAATCAGTCATATATTTTTAAGTTAAAGGGCTTGTGTGTAAAGCTCTCTTAAAAAGTACAGTCCAATTGTATGCCTGTTTCATTAACAAAATGACTAATCTTACAAAATATTACAGTGAAAGTGCTGACAAAACTTAAGCTCTAATCTATGAATGCAGCATTATAATTTTACAAGAGTAGCTGTTCTTAATAAACATCAAAGCACATGTAATTAGTATGTGACTTCAGTCCTTTTTTCCCACGATACTATAGTTAATCTTGACAACAGCTAACATTAAGTACAGTGTTTTAACTCCCCTGATGATAAAGTTTAAAAATACCTCAGGTTCAGATTGTTCCACTCTCCCATTATCCTCCTTACATTGGCTTGGGTGACCTTCACTCTTTTGCCTGAAGACAGGGCATGGATGTGCTGGACACTGTCCCTTGAAGGCTGTTCTATCTGTATTTTGGGAGATGAAGCGGGGGCAGGGGACAGCACGAAACATGTCCGATTCCCTTATGGAAGGACACCCTTGTCTTTGAGTATAAATTTAGATTGCATTACTATTTGGAGGTTTCCTTTATGATTCTCTGGGATTCATTTATCTTAAAGCAAAACAGAACCAGAACAATTTTAAGATCTGGAGAGGAGAATACTCTCTCTTTTTTTTTTTTTTTTTTTTTTTTTAAAGGTAGAATTTGTGTTTCTAGCCTTCATGTGGTTTAGAACAGCGGCGGATGCTCTCTGGCCGCAGCAGCTGAATGAATGTTCTGCAGAGCCGACTGGGAAGCTGGCAGCACAGCTGTGCATCCTGCATTGAGCAAGAGGCTTGGGAGACAAATGTTGCAACTAGGCTTCTGAAAAGGAATTATTCTTTTGTCCAAATATTCTTGCCTGAGATTTTGAGGCAGGGGTTAACTTATATCTTCCACTGCTGAAAAGTGCATTACACAAGAGTCTGTTGTAGAGGGTTTAAGAGGTAGTCATGTTTTGGATGAAGGAAACATCTAAATCTCCTGTTTGGAACAGGACTGGATCTTATCACTTACCTCTGTAGATCTTAGCCCTTAATTTTTTTTTCTTCTCCTAATGTTATCATCTTCCAAGCCCAAATCTGAAAATTTTCTTGAGAAATTCCCTCCAAATTCAAAATAATGACAAGTACATTGTGTTCAAAGATCTTAGCACTTTTGCTGACACTTGCTGTCTTGCCTTCAGTGCTCTTTTTCACCCTGTTCTTGATTTCTTGAGGTGGTTTAAAGATGCCACTACAGTTTTGTGATAAAACATGTTACAGCATGAGTCCTAATAAGTCATATTACAGAGCATAGAAAATCTAATGAAAGAAATACTTGTCCGTGGATCAAAAGAATAGAAATATATTAAAAGTAGCAGTGCTGTTGTTGCATTTACTTGCTTTTTAATTTTATTTTCTGTCTTAATGGGCAGGTACTTCTGCTCTTTGTGCAAACAAAAGTGTATTCAAAAGCCCTTTCTAGGAACAAATGATTACATATTGTACCTGTGTTTCTTGAACTGAGAACATAATGAAATCACCATTTTTGTCAGGCATGCTTTATAACTGTGCATTCCTGCACATAAAGAAAGGCACAAGCAAGATCCTTCTTGAATGACACACATGATTATTATTTTTTCCCAAGGGAAAGTGGTGTTACAGCATCAGTATTATCCACTGGTAATGAGGTGCTCACAGATGAAAAGAGGAGGGGAAAGGCAGATATAACATGAGTGACTACCCTGTGGCAAATATTGCTTTTAAAATGTTTTCATAAGACTTCAAAGACTCTGAGTGAGGGGATCACGTGGTAATACTGTCTAACTCTTGCTTTAAACAACAGGGACTTCCACCCCCAATCCTGGATAACCTTGTTAATATTGCCAGTAATTCCTTTGCTTGATGCCAAGTAGATGGTTAAGACTGATTCAACAAATCAGAGGTGATCACTTAACCAGAAGATATCATATGATAGATGAAAGGCTTCTGAAAGGGAACTCTCATTGCTTCTGTACATCTGCTTTGTTTTTCTTCCTTACCACAGTCTCCACCATCATTGTTCATATCTGTAAAGAACTCCGGAAATAAAAAATCTGTGACACTGGCTAAGCATTTTAACAGTGATGAATATTAGATGAAAGTATAGGGGAATTATGTTAGTGAAATATATTCTTTGCTTTTGGTCCTCAAATGTTATGTGATGAGGTTACATTTTTGTAAAGGTTGAGATAAAGGATGCAGATGGAGACCCAGACCTTAATATCTTTATGAGATGGCTTCCTTGGAGGCTTTGCATGTGTAAAGACTGATGAGGTTTACTGATTTTCATAATATAGAAGCAGTCCTCCCTTCTGATTTCTGTAGAGTTTTAATATGGAAAGGATTTCTGAACAGGTCCCTTTGCTTGTAACAAATACAGAAACACAGTTCAACTGCTTATAAAGAGATATAGTAAAGATCCAGTAGCCAGTTTTTTTGTGGCACCTTCAATGTGTACAAAGGAATCATCTCTCTGAATGTGAGTGATACACCAAGCGTTTATAATCTGTTCCTCCACGACTACAGGGAGGGTTTCTGAATTTGCCTTGAATATGAAAGTCCTCCCCCCCCTGCTTTTTAAAAACTTCTTAGAATGGATGGTCACTTCATTTCAGTGACACAAATGCTTCTTACACTGTGCATTTATTTTAATGATACCTTGATTAAATAGGCAGGGAGAATTGCACAGACAAAACACGGCGAACTGAGGGATGTGTGTACGCTGTGCCATGGACAGGACGGGGCAAATGGATGTGTGCGGCTCGGCTGACAGTTTGGAGCAGGATTTATAGGCAGTGTCTCCCAGGGCCCTGCCTGGGTCCGTTCGACTGTGCTGCCCCACGCTGCGGGGTGAGGTCTGCACTCTTCAGATTTTTTAAAGCAGAATACCATTAGCCAGCTCTAAAAGTATTTACATCCATGGTAATTCTGGCACATGAAAATTCCCTGATCAAATCTGTCTTCTACACTGGCAGGGTGTGAGGAGAGAGTGGTTTAGTGAATGAGCTACTGCATTAGTAAAGCTTTTGAGCATTTTTGCTACTGGTGTAGTGCAGGATCACCACAACCTGTGAATCTATACTTGGAAGCGGTGGTCAGCAGCTGGGGGAGGCAATGTATTTAGCTGGAAGAGGATCTTGTTTGGTGAGTTAAAAGGCAAAATGCCCCATGTTGCTCAGCCTGTGCGGGAACAGTGGATGCCCCTGTTGCTGCCTTTGAGCTCGGCAAGAGCAGCGGAGCTGAGCTGAGCAGCTCCCCTGTGCTCCCACATCCTGATGCAACCTGTTATCAGCCTTGGCAGGGCTGGACCTTTGCTCCAGACCCCCCAGGAGATGAGCTCTGCGTTGGCAGAGATTTTTGAGGAATGAATTCAGATGCCTCGCGTGGTCCCTAAAAATATAACTGTGCCTCTAGTCCTCATGCAGAGGTTGAAAATCATAGAGGAGGGGTGATCCCTGTGGCACAGCGACACATACCTCCTGCAAGTAGGTGCGGGTGGGAGTGGGTCTGTTTGGCAGCTGCCCATGCGCGCTGGTGGTCCTGGGATGGCCGGAGCATCTGGGTGCAACTCCTCGCTCATGGAGGTTGGCTCTGCCCCCGGAGCAGCAAACCAGGGAGATCCCATTGGAAATCTGTTTTCCCTGGCCAGGTTTATTAAAAACGGAAGTGCTTACAAAAATGCAAAGACTGAAGGTTTTGTCTAGCACATTTGTTGAGTTATGCATCTACTGGATGGAGGACTTGCTAATGGACTGATGTATTCAGGAAAGGTGGATGCAGAGGGCTGCAGTAACAGTGTTAAAGTGGATAGGAGGCTCTGCTGGGTGTGAATCACTGCCCAGCTGCCAAGAGAAAAGTCATATTGTACTAGGAGGATATTGGAGGGACATATATAAGGTGTGAGGTGATCCTTCTGTTGAACCTTCTGCTGGAGAAAGGTGTTTTTAAATTTTAATCACCTTATTTTAAGAAATATGTGGATTGATTGGAGATTACTGTTTCCTGGATCATGACAACGATCAGAGGTATACTTAAATTATGAGGAAAGATGGAGGATCATGTTTGTTCACTTTTCTCTGAAGAGTGAAGGGAAACATGACGATAATCTTGAAAGCAGAGAACCAAAGGGAGTATCCCTGTCTGCTGTGGCTACGACAAGAATTAAACTTTTTTTCCTGAAATGTAAAACCATTAGGCAAAAAATTTCATCAACAAAAGGAATTAGGAAATACTTTCTCAAGGAAAGGATAGTGTAACATGGGAAGGGATTGCCTGAAGATTGTGAAGACTGACACTGAAGCCTTTAAAAACAGGTCTGACAAATATCTGTCAGGAATGATGTGTAATCAATCTTCCTTAAAGTGCAGGGATGGACTACCTGATTTCTCAGACCTATTCTGGCCCTGTTTCCTGTGATTTATATGTTGTTTTTTTTAGCCTTTAGTGTGAAAGCTTTATCTTTCAAATTGATTTTTCTCTATCCCTTATTTTTTCTTTAATTCAGCCTTGTTCTTGGTATTGTGATTTTTTTATGACATTTCTCCTCTTGCTTATCTCTATGAAATAAGTCACTTTCATAAAGTGCTCTATCAAGCAAAATTATCTCTGCTGTTTGAGAAGATAACATTGGTTCCTATCATGAAAAAAATGTACATGCACAATATACAGTCTATACTGATCAGCAACCTATATTACAGATTCACTTTAACCCTTGTAAACAGGCTAGAAACATTAAGAACACAAATGGACCCATTCTAGACTGATCTGGGTGCCAGTGGGACCAGCATGTGGCCATTTCAGTGCGCAGGTGTTCAGAGGTGGGTTCGGTTGCCTTGCTTGTGTTGAGCGGTAACTTCTCTCTACCAGCCACGAGTACTTGCGGACTGATGATATTATGGGTATAAGAAATGAAGTCAGCTTTGCTGTTTATTTTTGGGATGATAATGAATTATGGGATCTGTCACATTATCTAGATGACTTATCTTAATCATGTTTTGCATCAGTGTTTATTGCTCTCTACCTTTCAGTGTGCCAAGCTGCCTGATGCATTTTGCACTGGTGATGCTTTTGTAGTCAGCACATGTATGCAGTGCAGTTAGTTTTAATAGAAAGGATTTTCCTCTCCCTCTCATCTTTCCCCAAATTTAGCAAGTAGCCAGGCACCAACCCAAAGCTTTTCTTCTCAGAAATGATGAATGTCTGACTTCTCAGCTTGGCTCTGCCACACAGTTGACTTTCAGCAAATTGTCTCTTCCTGCAGTTTGGTGACTCTTACACCCAAGTGGAACAAATGCTACTTACCTACGTTTCAGCTTTGCCAGGTAAATATGTTTACGTGTTATATTTTGTGTATACCCTAGTATAGCAACTGTAATTAAATCCTGCCAGAAATCAATGAAAAGGTCAAACAATCCAGGGATAGTGGTAAGAGTAAAGACCAGATGCACTTTTAAGAGAAGTAACCCGAGTTCTTCACCACATCTAGACCCAGAACGACCTCCTTTCTGGAGGGCAAATTTTATGTCTTTACATTTGCTAAGTATTTCATCACTTGCTTCAGAGACCTCAGCTGAAGCAATATCTTTGTTCCTCTTTTCCCTTTCCTTTCCACTTTCTTAGATGTTCTTGGACCTTGTTTCTTCTTGGCACCCTCTGCTACACAGAAGACGTGCACTGCCTGAGGACAGAGATAGCCCATGTGTTTAAATAACCCTCTAAATGTTATTGATCAATGCAGAATTTTCAGGTATAGCAAAGGGGAAGGCCCAGATAAAGTGATGAGCATTATGATTATTAGTGAAAGCAGTTTGTGCTACTCTGTATACTCTATCAGCCAAGCTTTGCTCAGTTTATTTATTCAGATGATCCCCTTAAAGTCCCATCTGATACAATGTAAAGACTTCACATGATTCCGCGGGACTGGAAGTGGGATGTATTGAAATATGTACACGCTGTATATCAATCTTTCTATAACTTTGACAGTATCTCCAGTTCCAGAAAAGTCAGGTTCTTTAAAAATGCAAGAAATGTCTCAATAGTGCATCAGAGTATGTGCTTGAAGAAATCTCCTTGATGTAAGAGTGTCTGTGAGATTCTCAGCAACTCTGAGTGCTGCCCAAAATGATTTCACAGGGACCAGGATCAGGCCAAAACCAAGAGGATTTTAAAATCTAGCTCTATAAGCTTACATTCAGCTTTTCTGTTTTCTCTTCAGTAAGTGTGCTGCTGGGATTTCTCAAACTGAAATAAAATAAGGGTCTGTCACTGGAATATCTGTCCATGCCACAGTATGAAGTCACTTGCTAAGAGAGTGTGGGTAGTTGTGTATAATGTACAAAAATAGCAGCTGGGTACTCTTTCCCCTCATGAGCAGCTAGTGCCAGACTGTTGTGTTCCTGGCCTGCATAACTGAGATGCAGAGCGAGTTAGATTAGAAGAAATTGCATGGAAACAGTCTGCATAGTTTTGAAAGCTTATACAAATGCAATAAAATACTCTGCTGTAACTTTTTGCCACTCACTGTGATGAAATGTGGTCTCTTGGCGGCTCCTTGGGTTGCTGTCCTGGGCATTAGTCAGGTACTTTTGCTATCTTTGGGAAAACACTTCTCTGATGTAATATCTGGGAATGGCACTGCCCTTCCTTTTACATTTCAGTCCTTTAGGAGGTGTGTGAGAAGCCCTAGCAAACCCTAACAGGCACCAAAAGCTTTTCACAGATGTTTTTTTATCCACTGTTATTCATCATCCCACTGTTGCTCTGCTCAGGGTTTAAGCACAGGCCTTTGCAGGCAGAAGGCAAAGCAGACTTGCTAAAGCACCTCCTGTCCCAAGAAGTCAGCTTGCCCTTGGGGGGGTCCCTGGTAAACTCTCCCAGTAAGCCAAGCTTTCCCCTTTTGCTTCACTGAGCCCCTGATTTGGGAGGCTATTGAAAATCGCTGAGAGGAGTAAATATTTCCGTTTCTGCTACTTTCGTAACTTTTTTCTTCCTCTGTGATCTCTGTGCATCCTCCCTTGCCTTCTCCATCTGAGAATCCTGATTTGGTCAAGGGGGACCATACTTCTGACAGACCTTATTTCCCTCTGTGGGAACCATCATGTTGTTTAGGATTATTGCATTTTGGTGGAGTTGCACTTAACTGGGAGGATCTGTATTGTTTCCTCTGTCCTACTGCTCCCAGGGGTTTTAGCCCAACAGGGAGGTTAAAAGAAGAGAAGACAAAGGTATGCATATTCAAAATGCAGCTGGCAGTATGTTAAAGCAGACAAAGAGATCATAAACTGTCATCACATGGCTTCTAATTGATTGTGCTGAGAGGTTCATCTCAGTGGCAAACACCCTTTTGTTTAATTGTGAATACATTAGCAGAGGAGACTGTTTCTTGGATGTTTAAAATTGCTAAAACCCTAGGTTTAAACCTAGTTTTTCTGTCAGTTCACCTTTTTTTTTTTT
>NW_020449875.1:890174-1006343 GCF_003343035.1 Apteryx rowi
CCCCCCATATTATCAAATGCCATCTTCACAACTTCATCAATACTGGTGTTCTTACAGTTTCTTTAACCAGCCAGAAAATAAGAAGCTGATGGTGTTTTTACTTCTGTGTTCAGAAGCAGGGATACAAAGTTTCCGAAGCTGAGTTTTCTAGCAGGCTTCCTAATGGAAGAGAGCTACTCTTCCATTCTTCTTCCTCATAGAGATATGCTCAGGAGTGAAGTGCCATGGGTGGCTGTCTGCTCCATAAACCACGGATAAACTGTCACCTACTGATGGACAGAAGACCAGTCCAAGCTGGGTGGGAGCCCCTGAAAGCTTTCTGTTAGCATCACCTAGCCAGAGAGTGAAAAGGTGGACCTGCAAATAACACCTGTTCCTGTTATCATGTGACAAGCTATGCCAAATATGGTTAAAAAACAAAAAGTTGGCCTTTCAAATTTGGAAATAATAAAAGGCAGTGGTGTCTCCTAGAAAGAAAAGACAGAAGTTCAGTACCAAATATATGTTGGGTGAGGGGGCTCCTTGGCCCAAGTACTGTCTGGAACATCTGGGCGAGAGAGACAGGGAAGAGAAAGGAGGAAGGCACTTTGATGTAATAGGAAACTTCTGAATTTATCAAGTCAGGTCCTCTGCACAGCTCTGGAGCTGAGGTCTTAAATATAGTCTATGCTATTCTTAGGGTATGTAGCAGAACAATGGTTCCATTTGAAGAAGCTCTTTTATAGCTTGCCAATGTAAAGAAGGCTGTGCAAAACAATACGATCATGTAACTGAACACTGTAAATAGATATTCTGACCCAAAAGATAATTTCACATTAGCTCTCTTTCCTGCCACATCTAAACTTTGTAGATTGAACAGAATGAGAGAGACTTGATTCATTTTTTTCTGGATTTATAAGTGTTCATCTTATAGTTGATTTATAAAATCAATTGATTCTGTTGGACATTGATGGGACCCTTTTTTCTATTCACTGAAGTAGAAGCTAGGTTAACTTTGATGCCTCTGCTGGTTTGACCTTAATGTATAGTTATGAAATTCTGCAAAATCTAAACCTCAAATGTGAGGAAGGCCTTTTACTTTCTCTGATGCTGCCACAGCTTCCCCTATTAATTAGGATTAATTGAGATTATTAAAATTGGTTCTGTGAAATGCAATAGAACTGGTCGTTCAGGCTTGAGTCAGGCAGGCATAGTATGAAATTGCATTTTGAATGCCCACTGGCAAAACAGCAAGCTAATGTGACAACGATGGCTGTCTGGCACAAGCCATGAAGTGTCCCAGCTTGCACTGTGTTAAGCTGACTGCCTTCTGCCCTGTGTACTGTGGGATATGAGCAGTATTGCACCGGGGAGGTGTCTTTTGGTAGCTCTCCTCACAGAGCCAGCTGTCATCCAGTGCAACAGCCTCTTTAAGGTATTGCCAACAGCAGGGTCTTTCAGAGTAGACACTTCGGTCAACTCTTTTTCACTTTCCTCCTGATCAATGCAACAACAGCAAGAATCTGCTTCTAATCACAACCTCATCAGTGGCTGCTTTGTTATGCCACAACCCTCTGCACTGGTAGCAGGGTCTGCTCTTCACTGTGGACCATGCATGGCAGCATATAGCTGATGCAGAGAAGGAGCTGAATGGGGGGGACTGGGTCAAGGCATCCTGAGTGGCAGGTTACTGCTGTGAGGGGTATTGTGAAGCCTCCTGGTAGTCAAAGTTGTCAAGGTAGGGCAGACCTGCTGCTTTGGGTTGCTGGGTGAGAGCAGGGCAGGGAAGGAGTGGGCTGGCCAAGGACCCAGGATTCAGCTGTGCAACCAGAAAATAAGATCCCAGAGGGAAAAACAAAACTGGAGAGTGCCTGAAGTAGGAAATTATCTGCAAAGCAGGCGTTTTTATTTGGGCTGGTGGCAGCCTGTTTGACTGCTTGATCCTGGGATCCTTGTGGGAGCAGGTAGGACCAGTGCAGGGCCCTGTACCTGCTACTGACTTTGGGTAAAGGGGAATCCTTGTGGGGGAATCCCAAAATCTGTGTTCCCATTTATGATGCTGCTGGATAATGTTTTGCGTCACCCCTCGAGCACCCTTATCAAAGCTCTGGCCTGACCTATGGCATGTAGTTAACCCATCAGGATCCTCCTCAGAGCAGTTTTGATCTAGCCCCATGAACTCACACTAGATGAATGTATTTGTGTCATGGGTGTTTTTCATATTGCATCTCTTACTTACACGTTCTTGATTTATTTTTAAAGCATTCATTTTTAAAGCACTACCATACTGAATTTGAAATGCAGGGAACCTAGGCAATTATCAGGAGGATTGACCTACAGCCATTTTAACTTGGCTGCTTTTTCAATGCAGTGCAGCACATACCTTTAGCACCACGGCTTCTGCTGAATTTCATTTTATTTCCCTGCTGTAGTGCTAAGATGTGGGCAGAGTTGCAGGTTTATATTAAATCAAGTTGCATGGTAGACGAGTCTCTGTGAAAGATGGGTGCCCCTTTTGTCAATAAGGAATGATAACTACCTCCTGGGTGAGGTGAGCACTCAGGACTGTGTCTGGAGAGAGGGTCTTTTTCCCTGTGTTCAGTTTTGCTGTGGTGTTGGAATTCATAATAAAGGTGGTGGTGGTTTTTCTCCTTTTCCTTGTGATTGAAACCGTGCATTTTTAACAACACAGATAGCAACAGAAAATGTGTGTGTCGAGGGCTAAGCTGGGAATGGGAACCAGAAGTCTGAGCTGCCTGACTTCTGTGTGTCTGGATTCTCGGCTGGAAAGCTGCCTTGCGTCTGTTTGATTTGCATTGATATACTGTTACATCATATATATGATACAATAGATTAAAAAAGCCATGTGGCTCTTGTCAAGAAAAAGTGAATAACTATGCACTTCTAGTAATTATTACCATACGGCACTTGTGCTGTTTCTACATATATAGTTGAGTCACTTATATCCCACTGAAATGCTGTGTTTTTTTGTTTTTTTTTTTGGATCTGAGAGAACAGTTGAAACAACATGTTTATTTCTGTAGTAATGCCTTTTTCATTTTGGCTGCTTACATCTGTTCTGTAGCCACATCCTATGTGCACAGAGAATCTTTATGTAAGAAAGTGAGCTTCAGATGTGTTTCCTTAATGTAATTTAAACAAAATTTTAAGCAAATGGATTAAGCAAATCATCTTCCTTTTAAATTATTTTGAAACTGGTGGTGATAACACAAAACAGAGGCAGAAACAGACTTCCATGCAAGGTAATTTGACATAGCAAGTTGAGCTAGTTGTCGCTTAACACACTGATCTTACATATCAAATCTTTCCTGAGTAAATTCACATAGCACCAGAGCATGAATGGTCATATTTAATCTTGTCAGTGACATTTTAAGTGCTATACAGTTTGAACTAACCTGATTTAAAGCTTTGCTTCTTTAATTCATGCTGTTATTGTCTGCTACAGTTGTTGACTCAGTAGATTTTCAGATGTGGTCTGGGAATGAGTTCTTTTGGACATTCACATTATCATCTTACAATATACACCACAGATTATTTATACTGGGGGTTAATTACATCATCTGAATGGAATTCATTTTCCATTGTATCTACAAGTTTGTATTTTAAAATACTATTTTCTCTTATGGAAATTCAGAATAAGATTGCATTAATTCTTAAGGAGCTGAGTTCTGCACCATGATTTTTTAGTACATGGCTTTAAACAAAAACTCTTGGTTGTATTAATTAACTGGGAATCATTATTACAGGATGACAAATATCACTTCTGAACTGTGATGAAACGTGGAATCTATCCAGCTAAATGTAGCAGATAAACAGTATTACGCTTTCTCCAAGGGACAGAGTTGCTAAGTAAAACATATCTGTGTTTAATATAATTTTAACTATTCCCTTCTCCCAAGTATTTCTATTTAACTTCAAAATAAAATCTTTAAAAGTTTCTCAGGATCAGTAACTGAATTATGTAATCTCAGTCATGTGAAAAACAAGTGGAAGACAGGACTTCATTGTGTGAGTACTTATTTTTTGTTTGGTCGTCAACACATAAATGTGGAAAAAAAAAAAAGAAGGAAGGATCAGCTCAGAAAAACATTTTTTGTCATGGTTTGTTGATGAATTTAAAACCTAAAAGTTCATTTTGGGTCAAAAAAACATTTCATTTTTTCCCCGAAACAAAGCACTTCATTGAATTGCAAGAAAAGCTAAAGAAATGAAGGGTTAGATTCACAAAATGGAGGATGTGAATCCTTCCCTTCCCCCTTGCTGCTTTTACCCAACAGCCGTGAGGTTATGGCACTTTTCAGGATGTGCAAGCTTCTGGTTGAATTGCCTCATTTAACTGAGCTGTTTTGAATTAACATCTTCCATCTCCCAGGAGAGTGCCCTGACCATAGATATTCTCATATTCTCGGGGTGGGCTGCTCTCGCTGTCTAGTCTGTTTTGTGTGTGGGGGGGAAAAAAAAAAACATCTAGAGAACAGCATTAGTGACCAAGCAGTACTGAGTGGGAGCAGTGTCCCATCTTCCAGGCCAGGTCCTTACCTCTCAGCTTGAAGGACAAACTTCTCTCTGGTTTAATGCATGTGTGCCTGGAGAGCTGAACAGCCTCACAGCTTTATGGATCTGGCTCAGCTATGTGTTTTTCTTGAACTGCTTGGTGAACTTAATCAAATTTAAGTTTCAGTTTATGAGAAACTATATTCTTGAGTGAGAAAGCTCTGTGTGTGCGCGAAACTCTCAAGCATTACTGAAGCTCTTCCACACTTCCTTTTTTTTCCTTTTTCAAAGCAATTCTTGTTGAATATGCTTTAGATATTAAAAATAAGAAAACTCTTTTCCTCCTCTTCATCCCAAATGAAGAACAATACAGGAACTTTATTTTTTCCTCCCATCTTATAAATAAAACAATCCCTTCCCTCAGAAGGTCTTGCAGGAGAGCCACTCCGGGGCTCTGTCTACACGGCACAATGAGACCTCTGAACTAGTGCCAGCCCGGTTTGCTTTGAAACTGGAAGTAGCAGAGCTATGTCAGCCCAGGAAAACCCAGGAGAATATTTCTGAGCGGTGTGACACTGTGCCATGAAGATAAGTCTTTTTTGATGTTATTCCCACTGGGGTGGACAGTGCATTTTCTGCAATGGGGGGAGGCCAGGTCTACCCTGCCATTTCCCTTCTCTAGGAGAAGAGAGTCCTCTTTTTGTGAACTCTTTCTTCGGCCAAGTGAATATCTTTGTCCTGAAGCCTGTGACATGAGAAACCATAGGGGTTTTCGCCTAACACATCACTTCAGTTTGTGCAGTCTCAAGTAGCCTCAAAAGCGACAGTTTTAGTTGAGGGCTAGTTGCTTACAAATGGCATCTCTAGAGGCGCAGAAATGTTGTTGGAATCTGCAGCTAATACTGGTCTTCAAAAGCCATTTGTAAAGACAATGCTTAGCTCTTTCTGGAGGCTTAATTATAGGTATAAAAATGTGATAAAATTTAAGTGAGTTGGGGAGACAATCTGCCCTTATGTGGCAATCCTTATATGAAGCAGCTGCGTTTTGTGAGGCATTCAGGCTGGTGCACACATGTTTAAAAATGCCCCCATTTTGGGCATATTTTTCACTGGAAAATAGTGGCCTGGAGGTCTTGTAGAAGAAAGGTAATTTTTACACCACTTTTGTGTATTTCCTCACAAAAATCTGGGATGAATCAGAAATAAAATTGTAAAGCTTTCCTGGTCGACTCCCTGTTGTGCTGTTGAAGACTGTGACAAGCAAGAGGAAGGATTTATCAAGACAAAAAAAAAGTCGTCACCAAGTGCATGTGTGTGTATGTATGTATGTGTATGTGCATATATGCATGCAGAGCAAAAGAAAAAGGGGGAACTACAGAGCTGTTAATTTTTTAATAATGAACAGACAATTGCCAAGGCTCAGTCTTTATTCTTGTGCCATGTTTAGCTACAAAGCATAAAGGACCAGAAGTGGGGACTTGGTGAAGTTCTATCTAGGTCTTTTCTAGGATGACATCGTAATTCCAGTCCCATATGATGCAGCATATCAAACTATCAGTAGAAAAACCCATCCCAAACTTACTAGTATGCAGGAGTTGTTTCAGGATGACTAACCAGAGGTATGGGGACGTAAGATGCAGAAAGACACTGAAAACAAAGTGGGCTTTGGGACAAATTTGAAGCTGGTAAGTGTGGGGACTCTAATTTAATACGAAAAGACTTCATTCAAATCAGTGAGAACCATATTTTTTTCCCTTTGCCAATCTGTCTGGAGGCTACTTTCTACCATTCAAACAGCAAACAGTGTAATAGTTTGGGGTCCCAGACCACTTTTCTCTTTCGCTGTACAGGGGTGCATCAGAGGAGTCTCTCCTGGACTGGGGTGAATGTGGCAAGGAAAGTAAGTTCTCAATGTACTCTGCAGCAAAAGCTGTCTTTTGGGTCTGATCTTTATTTTTAATCTGGGAATGAGGTGGCAGTTTGTGGAAAGCTACCAATCCCTTACAGGTGGCTGAAAATATTTAACTCTGTTATTTTAGTAATAGGCAAACATTTACACTTCTTAAAAATTGGTTCTAAAATGCTAGCTGATTCCCTAGAGCCATTCAACAAGCTACTGACAAGATCAGCCTGGGATGTGGGATTTACTCCATGGAAACAACCTTTTCCCTTCTTCAGTGGCAGAAATTCTCCATAGGTGCCAGCCACCACTGTGGCCCAGGGTGCATCAGCCAAGATGAAGGGGAAGCACTCTCGCTAAAACAAATGTCTACCTTGCCCATAAGGTGTCTCTTCCTGATAAGTTATGAGACTGTAAAGACTGCTTTTTTTAATTTTAGAGAGGGAATCATGACTGTTGAGCAGTGGTAGCACTTATGTGGAACGATTTCTTCGTGTTGCCTCCACCACCCCCTGCCGTACCTTGCCAGCTGGCTGTTTCGTGGCAGCCCAGGTTCCCGGTGGTGTGCTACCTCTGAGAACGCGTGTGGGTGTTTGGGGAATGCTAATCTGCAGTTCGTGCTACTTGGTGAAATGCTGATGGTTAACCAGGTTACCATCCTCCAAGGTTACTAATAAAGGATGTACTACTCCCTCTCCCTGTTTGGCTGGTGCTGTTGAGACTTGCCTGGATGATTCAGCTGCTCCTCTATTGGTGAAGTGCACCTCAGCCAGCTTCTTGGTTCATACTCCTATAAGCTTTCTAGACCCCAAATGGGGGACTAATATGTTTTGCTGAGCTAAATCAAAGCAGTTAAAAGAAAAAAAAAGTTGTTTGTATTTTAGAGATATCATATCATTCAGACTTCAAAATATAAATTCTGTTTAAAGCTTTTCCCACCCTGTGGTTTAGATTCATTAGTTGCTAGACTTCCATAGTCTCTGCTACAGTTTTAGTATAGGTTAAGAAAGAAAACAGGATCTTTGTTTGCCTTATTAATGTGCCTAGATTGTGCAATGATTGCCAGTGTGCTTTTCTTATTCTAACCGTGTGTCAGCTTGGGATGAACACTTCATCGCTGTTGAGCTGCCTGTACAATCACAAAGTACCAGCTGAATCTGTCAGTGGTGCAAAGAGGAAATGAAAAGACTTCAATATGCTAAACGAAGTCTCTTGAAGCAACTGAAGATGTTAATTTGGATTAACTTCTGCTATGACCTTCAATATGAAAAATTTCTGAGCTTTTGATCTACTGCAGTATCAATCTACCAAGGCTACCAGGAGATTGTGTGAAAACGAGTTGTAGTGATTTCATTCTTCTCTTGTGTGCTACAAGGCCTGCCATACACAGTGGGGTGCTGTAACATAGTGCGAGTGACTGGTGAGTTTGTGTTCCCTTGGCCCACTACAAGGAAAATAGACACGACCATAGCCTAGAGCTCAGATGCATGGCTCACTGCTTAGCCTGCAGTTCTTCACCTTGGTTCACCCCTGCTATTTCAGTGGCCGCTGACACGTGAAGAGCAGCGTTGTTGGAAGTGTTGGGCGCTCTTAGGTTCCTAAGAGAAATATTATAGGGAATAATTCTCCAGTGTAGGCAAGAGTAAACATGTTTTTGTTTTGTTTTCTTCCTTTCTGGGGATGTCTGGATTTCCTCACCTCCCAAGCTACTGACTGAGGTCAGCTTAGGGATCACTGTGTGGCTGTAGCCTCATGGTCTGGTATAAGTGCTAGCTTTCCCCAGAGACTGTGGTTCTGTTCCTCATTCTCAGCTGCAATTTGTCCAGTCTCCCCTGTATTGGCATTGGTGCCTATGTGGCCAGCTAAATTGGTAACCCAACTTTTTGCTGGGTTAAGAAACCAACCAACAGAAAACTGATGATGAGACTGCATGAAAAAGGTGCCTCTTCTCCTGGCTGCATGCCTCCACTGCTTCCCTTCCTCCTTTGGGCATCTTCAGGGAGCTGAACTGTCAGAAACCTAACATAACCACAGCAACAAAACCTAGGTGATTTTAATTTTCTTACAGTTTAGTTCTCCCTTATCTTGCAAGCTAGATGAGCAATAAAGCCAGTGTAAGAGGTAGGACAAGGACTTTCCCTTTTGGCATCAGCTCAACTATACTTGGCTCAACTTTGACAAGAAGCAGAAGTTCAACTCTCTAGCAGGCACCGGGTGACATTTAATATCTAGTGGTATGTTAGGGATTTGTGACTTGTGCTTGCTAGAACAGGTTAAAATATGCTCCTTCAGGCACACATCTGAGCTCAAGCCCACATTGCTCTGCAGTAGTGCTGGCATGGCTGCAATGCATGATCCGTCCTGCTACTGGACAACAACCCCCAGCAGTGGGGCAGTGTGGAGAGCTGGAGGAGAAACATCTCCAGGCATCACAGCTGGATTCGCAAGAGCTCGTTTCTCAAAACCCTTCCTGCATGCTTGGGACCAGCTGCAGGGACTCTGCTTGGAGTACTGGGATGCATGGCCCTGGGCTGTGACCAGCCTTGCTACTGATAGTTGCCAGATCGAAGCTCTGACTGCACTGTCAGACTTCTGCACTAGTTCCAAGGGGAGGTGGTTAAATGCTTTATTTCAGCAGGAGCAATATTTTTGCGCTGCAGTGTAACGTGAACGTATTGTAACTGTAACAGTTCCCTTTTAGGCTCACAATGCAGTAATGGTCCTTTTTGTGTGTGTTGCCTCTTCTACCTCCTCTCCAGCAGCCATGTCTTTTCTAAACTGTAATAATTCAAATCCTTTAGTTTCTCATCCTAGCTGAGTCCTTTGATCAATCTAGTATTTCTCTGAACTTTTTCCAACATTTTTCTAGTCTTTCCACCTTGAATGAGCCTCACAGAAAAAAGTGAATCCTTTTCTTAGACACAATATTTCTCACTCTTCTGCTTTTCTGTTTTTTTAAGATCACTCACAACACTTTACATAAAACCTAGACTGACATCTTTTAGGAATTTATTGAGTATTTCTGCTTGTTCCTGGCTTAGAGCCCAACCAAAAGCCCATTGAAGCCTTTGGTGGGTTTAGAGCAATAACCTCTGTTTGAAAACTTATGATGCTCCTTATTTTGGATAACTGCTGTATCTCAGTTTTACTACTCTTAAGGTATATGGTCTTCTTTGCTGTCTCTCTTATCACTTGAGGTTGACACAGTAAAGGACCATTTTGCCTACTTGACTTGTGTGCAGCATTGTGGGTTAAGAAAGAAGAATGAAAGTGCTGTAACTGCCAATGAGTATTTGCTCCTGTCTATGTCCCCTTGTGAAGTGGGTCCCAGAAGCTGTCATGCCACTTAATACTAATATTACAGTCTGTTCTCAGACCTGATTCTGTTGAGAAAAACATGCAGGCAAGAATGTTCAAAGGACTTCTAGTGCTGCTAAAACACACTTGCTATTTTAACATTACACCTCTTTTTCTTCTCCGTTACTTTCTCCTCCATCATCCTCTTCTCAGTGTAGCTTGACTGTGGGTTCATATAGTTGTGCAATGCAAAATATACCAGATTTAAAAACAAAACAAAAAAATCCTTAATTGAAATTGCCCCTTTAAAGCTGAAACGTTGAGTTTGGCTGTGATCCAGCCTGGAGACTTTCCTTGGCAGTGACTGTGATGCAGACATCTCAGTTTGAAATTGCTCTTTAGGACACAGATTCCCTCAAGAATAGTATGAACATGATAAGCTAAGTTTTGCCAGGCAGTCAACCCCACTGGAGTCCAGTAAAGACAATCTGTCTATTCATCTCCTATGGACTCCTCTTGGGTTGCTTGCATATAAGGAGGAGTAAGGGAAAAGGATGAGAGGACATAAATGTAACTGTGCTTTTAAATCTTCATGTTTCTGAAGGTTTTCAGTCATGTAAGAGAAATAGTTCAAGTTTCCACTTAGGGAAAATGAGTAACTTTGTTTCACATGTACTTTCTGCTCTGCCTCATTACAAGCTTGTTTCATTGTTGGGCTATGCTGAACTCACTGAGAAAATTATTGCTCTTTGTTTTCTGGCCTGATCCAGCTATCTTCACAACTAAAAGAAATCTATTAGATTCAACAGGTAAGAGAGGAGATGAGAACAAATGATAGAAAACCAAGTATGTGCTCTGAGTGATCCTGAATGGTAGGAAAGAGATCTGAGGACTGAAGTTCCCTGTGTATCAGCAAAGTTATAAGTGAGGATAAAAAGCAGGTAAATGGAGCTTATTCATTTCTAATTGGGACAATGAGGAGTCTACCCACTTCTTACTGTCTAGCTTGGAGCGCCAAACAGGTGAGTCTGTCTGCTTCATTTTCCACCAGGACATTGCTGGTTTGCAGAGCCACCTCAAAACCAATGTGTATTTGTGTTGCTCCTCATGAAAAGCACTATGTAGGGGCACATACACTCCCTTGCTATTTAAAGCATCAACAGCAAGTCAGTGTCTGAAATGCTACCTCTGACCTGGCTGGCAAAATTGATGTGGTGTAGTATGTACAGATTAACATCTCTCTGCAGTGAGCTAACTAGCTGGACCAAGGTCTCATCCTAAATATCTTGATTCTGTTTAATTTTAATAAATTTGTCATTGTATTTTGATAAAAAGAATAAAGTGGCCTCAAAGGCTAGCGTAATCTCTTTCCTTTTTTCCTTTTCTGCTGGGAATGAAATATTTATTTCTGTTGCTGAGAAAGCCCAGCCAAAGCTAATCCATATTTCTGATGCTGGATGCAGTCCATAAGTGAATCATGATTTAGTTCTACGTGACATAAAGGGGTTTTCTTTTTAAAAGAATATAGCTTATAGAATTGCATGTGCTAGTTCTTTAAAAGCCCATCCACTGAGCTCTTTCTTCATAGTACTCAAAGGAGAACACAGTGTTTTCTGTATTGTTTGGAACAGTCTGGGAAACAATGCCTCCCAGTGTGAACAGATCTCCTTTAGTGCGCTGGCAAACTCATCTCAGAGGAATGTGGTTATCGACTAACTCATGATTTCTTATAGCAATAGCTAAAAAGAGTGGAAAAGTACTCAGTTGCCTGCAGTCCAATAACATAGCAGTTTACTGACATGCAGAATAAAGTTGGTTCTATTTAAAATGGTCATAAATCCTGTTGGCCCAAACATAGCGCCCTGGCTGTCCGGTAGCGGTAAAATAGCTGTAGACCAAGGCCTTTGATGGTGTAAACTGGTGTAGCTCTGTTAGTTCCAGTGAAGCTGTTTCATCTACACCAGCTAAATATTTGATCTTACTGTATATTACAATAGCATTGCCTTCAAGGACAATACTCGGATTTAGTGCTTGTACTTGTGGAAAAACACTCACATGCACAATGTAGTTATCCATTGTTAAAATGAGTATCTGGATTTGATAACTGGATGCTGAAATCGGCCTGGAAAATATAAAATAGGGAACATGCAGAACAAACACAAATGTATAGAAACCAATGCATTTTTCCTGGCTTGAGACTTGGAAGAGAACAGGTTTTGGGCCATTTCTCTAACGAGCAGAAGGGAGCTGAGGGATTTTAGTTCTTGGAATACTATAAATGTCTGTGACATTTGTCCTTGCCTAAACTTGGACGCTGACCAAATTTTGGGAGTGAATTGCTCCTTCCGTTCAACGTTCCTTGTGGACAACTGTACTGAAGAACTGTACTGAAGAACTGCTGTTTTGATACATTTCTGAAGGCTGACAGACTCATCAAGGGCAGAAAGGAAATTTGCTTTCCACATAGCAACAGTTCAGACAGTCAGCTTGCATACCTCTCTTCTTCTTCCAAGAGCCACAATTAACGAAGAATTCTTAGTTGGTAAATCACCGTTTTGGGAATACGCTTGGTGATGAGGATGGAAGTAGGCTGTTTGTGTAAGGTGATGAATCAGTAGTCCAGGATTCGGTCCTAGGTTCTGATATGTGTTTTCTTTCTGAGTTTGGGTCAGGAACATAATGCTCCTGTTTTTCAGCCATCTCTTCCTTTGCAGTGCAATGGGACTTTCTTTCTCCAGAGGATCATGAACACTGAATTCCCCAGTGTTTGTAAATCAGACAGACCTCTTTGGGGATCGGGTACAAGGGGGAATGTGGCAATAGCATACTGGTGGAGCAGAAGCAGATTGTGCTTTCTTTATTCTTACTGGATTTCAGAGAGAAGCCTTCTGAGGAACACCTGAAAAAGAGCGAGGTCTTGCAAACTTTCAGGAAAGCACATGCAATAATGCCCTTTATTTGAACAGTCAGCCATAGAGCTGGCTGCATTTCAATTTGGTGCATGACACAATTTAAGCTAAAGAAATGAGACTGTACAATGCCCAAGAAGGAACAGAGAAGTGACCTGAAAGTGAAGAGATGTGTCTGCACTCCCTGCCCCAGAAAACCCACTTTCTCCTCATGCACAAGAAATGAGCCGCCCTCGCTCACCACTGCTGCTCTTCTATAAAAGCATCTAGAAGCTGACTAACATCCTTGGGTCTGCCTTGTGAAACTGGGTGACTGTATAAGCAGTCATGTATAGCACTGCCTTAGTGCTCTACTTTAGTACTCTTGTTTGTTTTATTTTTGCATAAATAACTTTCATGAGAAACACTTTAAATAACAGCAACAACAGCAAAAGGAAAAATCAGCATCAATGCAACAGCTGTGTATTTCATCAGAAAGATTTCTCAGATCTAGCACAGCCCTGGGACCCCCCCCCTTCTTCTAGCTACTGATGTCCCCTGTAACTCAGATTTTAACACTTCAACCTCATATTCAGTAGGGGAAAAAAAAGTTCATCTTCCTCATATTGATTTGAACCTAGATTTCCGTTGTTCCAGGCTGAAGTGTGATTTTCAGAAGCTTTTTGTTTTGAAAATGAGGCTTTGAAACAAAAGGTTTTGCATTCCTGGTTTTGAGCAGCTCTGAGACAAGGAGCTTGCACATGATAAAACGTAGTAACAGCAAGCAGCCACACCATGGCACTAACAGCAAAAACAGGCTCTTGGCCAAAATCTAGAGCTCATGTCAAAACATGCTACAATAGCACATTTTACTACAGCACAGGAATGTTAATGTGATACAATTAAATATTATGTTGCAAGGAAATTACATGTCCCAAACCACTGCAATATGTATGTGCGACCCTGGGGAAGCTCTTTCTCTCCATGGTCTCTTTATATTCCTGCCAATTTGCTTTTCCCATAACTCCCCTTTTGCCATCACCCTGCAAATGCAATTCATGCTCCCAGCTGGTCCATGAGGTTATTACTTTCTCTCCCTCTGACAATCAGCTTCTTGCGCAAGGAGGAACCGGGCCAATTGACTGAGTGGATTCAGGGAAGTCAGACGCAATTATTGCAAACTTGTTTCGTAACAAGAGACCCCCAAAAAACTGCTTTGTAGAGAGTATCTACAAGAAACTGTGAGGCCTTGCGTCTCACCCTTGGGTAGTTTGCTTGTCAGCCGGGGTGTGATCTTACCTTGGCAGGGACGGTTACTGCATCTTTTTTCCTGCCATGGTGTGGCTTGCATGTAAGGATATTATGAACAGGTGCAGATTTACTGGGGAGGCTCTGGGGCAATTTGCTCTCCCATGAGCGCTGACTGGTGCAATATTTGCTGCTGTGCCGGGTGATGCAGCTGTGGTCCATAATATCACTCCCTGTTCTCCAGCTTAGATGAGGCTGGGTCTGCCCTGGTCTAAGTCCTCCCTTAATAGCTAATACACAGCTTAGTACCTTGCTTTGAGAGCAAAGGATGATTTCCTCAGAGTCCATCTGTTAAAAACATGGATTAAGAGGTCCAGCTGTAAAGAGGCTGGAGTTAAAGGTCCTCTGCAGCAGGGAAAGGTAGTACTTCATTTGTGTGCTTTTGCAGCCTTTCTCGTTGTCCTTTATTCTTCCTTGTTACTGTCGGCACTCCCATGTTCTCCTGGCCACGTGGATGTTGAGAGGCCTTTGAAGACTGCAGGATAATAACCAGCATCTGTGGAATGAGCATAGGGGCTTACCAGACAGGGGCTGCTGACAGAGCCGTGTTCTCATACAAGGGTAAAAATAGAGGCGAGTAATTACATTTTTCACGTGGGACAAATGTCTCAGACATCATTTCACTGACTGATTTCTATTAAGTGAGGGGAAAACACCTTAATTAATGTGTGTTACTGCTGTGTAATGTCAAAATGTCTTTAAAAGTTGAAACTGCTTTCCTATAGCTTACAGACTGGGAGAGAGCCATCATATGGGGAAAATGATAGATTTGCAAGCCAAAGCATTATTTTAATCATTAGGTATCTCATTTTGCTGGCTTTAAGTTAGAGGACTGAAATAGACTATGACATTAAGAATGTTTAAGCAAGTCATTAATGTTATTTCACTCTGGAGATTTGTAGGCCTGGATTTTCTTATTTTTGTACAATCAATTCATTTGTTCTGAAAACCACCTGTTTTCCTCTCACATTGCAGGAGAGGAGAGGATGGAAGTGGAGCCCCAGTGGAAGACATGGAGCATCCGGCTCCTCACCCGGGGAAGTATCTGTAGGATCACAGCAGTAATAGTGCAGGAACCAGCCTGGAAATAACTCTCCAAAAAGTATAACTGATTTAAAGCATTGTTCTACTTCCTTGTCTTACTGGACTCTTCAGAGGGCTCCTGGATACACTTAACAAAGTTGGTAGCTAATGCCGATTTACACAAACCTACCCAGCAGACTTGTCACGGTTAGCCAGGCTGCTGCTGTGCTTTCTCCAAGAGCACACACAAGGGCCTGGATGCTGATCCATAGCTTGGAAAGCTGATTCAGCCATGCGAGCCTCACACAGACAGCAATGCAAACCTCAGGATGTGTTTGTTGCCACAACTTGTATGATTTTCATAAGCTGTCCAAATTGGGCCAGTAATTTCCATTGTTGGTGGGAGAGGTGGTTGGGAAGAGGGGGAGAAAGGCTGTGCTATGGCAAAACTTGGAATTTTTTGTCCTTCTTCTGTCAACTGACAATTTTTTTGTGGTCAGAACTACTGAATGTTTAATTTTGGAGTTTTTCTAAGGATGAACTGCTGCTTTGAGGAAGCAAAGCTGCTACGAAAGCTGAAAAAACAGTATCCTAATTTTCTGTCAAAGAGGGAACAAAAGTCATTATGCCTAATCATTGCTTTCAAAAGTCACTGCCACGCTAATATTTTAGTATGGCTTGTCTGTAAACTTGACACTTTCACCTCAGGGACTGAGCCTGACTGCTGGCAGCCCAAGGAACGGCAGCAGGCCAAGTCTCCTCCAAAACCCAGCGCTTCCCCATAACCCTCTGCAGGGCCGTCCAGGACAACGCTCCCTCTGGCACGCTTTCATTGCTCGCAGGTAGTTACCTGGCCAGCTCCGCAGACACTGCCTCCTCTGTTTCACTGCATAACTGAGTCTTTTTTTTTTTTGGCTCATTTGAATTAACTCCAGAGTGCTAACAATAAGTGCATTCAGGAATTTTTTTTGGTGACATTTTAAACTTTAGTTTTTTTGAACATGGTGACTGAATCCAGGGCATGGGGTACAAAGAGGCAGCTGAGGATGTACCAGCTGAAGGTAGCTTAGCCTGCTGGGACCACCAGTCCATCACTTGTCCCCTGGCAGTGGCTGAGTGTTGTGGCACCTTTCTCAAGATGGACCCTAACACAGCAGTGCCTCTTGCATATGGCTAATAAAAGAAGAGGGAATGGCTAATAAAAGAAGAGGGAATAAAATTGGATTGAGCTGGAATCTCTTGTGTGTGATGGACACAGGAGAATGAGGCCTTTGACATCCGTTCCCTGCTCCCTTTGCTTGCCTTACAGGCATTCGTGTGGATGCCCAGTCATCTGGGGGCTCTTCCCTGGGGAAGGATGGTGCTGGGAAGGCAGCTGCTGGCCATAGCACTTCTGTGCTAACCTGCGCAGGGAGCCAGGCTTCTGCAGGGGCACAGGGCCCTTTTGAAGGCTCCCGTTCTGGTGGGACCTGTTGAAGTGGAGATCATGCATGAGAGCAGGGAGCCATGTTCCAGTCCGAAGAAACTTTTTTACGTGTTGCAAGTTAAAAAAGCGGGAGAACCAAAGATTTGTTTCCCAGTTCTTGAAGGACTCATCCTCCCATAAAACAGAGTGTGTGGAGGGGCTGGGCCCCTCTCCAAATAACTGTGGGGTTTCATTGTTACCTTGCAATTTGCTTTGTTCTTAAGACATCCAGTGCTCAAGGTTGAATGTCTGTTCTCTGCTCCACAAAGTACAGATAGTCGTATTATTTTCTCTTCAACAATTCAAAGTTTCCACTGCAAGATTAGTGCAAATAATCCCTTCTGGTGAGCTCTCTACACAAAAGATTGTCTATGAGCTAATACCATGAAGGCAATTTTTCCATCTGTAATCCAAGAAAACTACCTGAAATTCTAGGCAAGGAGAGAGACACTCTTTGAAGTTAAGTAGAAAAAAAATCCCAGTTGCTGAGTTTTCAGAGATCACCAAACAGGAAGAAGGTTTGCATGGTCTCTTTAGTGGTACTTGCACCTAAGTCTGTATTAAGTGTATCCTGCTTCTGACAACATGTATAATTAGATGTAGCAACTTCATGGGCTTTTTAATCTTTTAACAGCTCTTTGACTAATATTTATGTTAGTTAAAATTGTAATCCAATCACACCTTCTGCAAGTCCATGCACATTTGTATGCACATGATGGGTCAAGTTCTTTTCCACAGTCAAGGTCTGTTCGGTAACAGATATCTGGAGAGTGGATTATAACTCAGTAGCTACCTACACAGCATCCTTCCCTGCAGCATCTGAACAATATGGATAGTACATAAAAACTGCTGCTGTGTGATCACATCTTCTTGGTTTGTGCCTGGCTCACTGTACCCAAAGCTCGGAGAGGCAGTGCTACAGAAGGTGCTTATGCCACCTCTATGCGGACTGGCCTCATGCTACAACACAGAAATTCCCACACCAGCTGAAGGCCACTGTCCCTTCATGACTCCAGGGCCATGCAGACCACTTACTGAAGAGAAGGGGCAGGGAAGCTCATGTAAGACTATTTGGTGATTTTGCAAGTCGAGTTTTGCAGTTCAGGTAGATTAACGGTGACATAAGTGAGTTCCTCTATACTATGCAGTTTGTTTCTGCCTCCGATTAAGTTACATGGTGCTAACAATTCCTTCCTTGACACTTGACACAGTAGCTGCCAAGGCTGGTTCCTGGACAGGCCTGTTTCGGGAACAGTGTGTGCTGTGATCTGGATAAAGGGTGCTCAGACTGAATATGTGTCTCTGCTTGCCCCTTCCATTGCAACTTTGTTGTGGTAACTCATATGAAACCCAAACCATCTGCTTCCTAGTTTTACACAAAGCTCATCAACAGGGACTGCTGGCTTTGGTCAAACAGCAAACTCCTACCTGTAGGAGCTGTCTACGTATGATGCGTTTCTCCACAAATTGCAGTTTACCTCATCCCAGGATTCAATACAGAAAATATTAAATATTGGTAAGTGAAAAGGTATAAAAACATTGTAGTGAGTCCTGCAGGGCCCTGCACCTACTAAAAAAAGTTGCTGACAGATCTGATTCCCACTCCTCAGTGTAACATAGACTGCCAGTGAGTTCTTCTGTGTCTGTCACCGAGTATATTTTCTGGTTGCCTTTTTAGTCACTTAATGCACAAACTGCTCAAAAAGCATACTGTGAACCTACCTTCCTGAATAAGCTCCTTTGGGAGGTTATCAGCTACTAAGAGCAAAGCAACTCCCTAACTACAATTGTAGCAACAGTGGACTAGCAGTGGTAGGAGTGGGAATCTTTGCATACCCTCTCTATGTTTAACTTGATTTGTTTTTGATTCTTAATGCACTTTTAAGAGAAACTCATTAATCTATAAATCGTGTGCATCTTTAAAAACATGTTAATTTTTCAGAGTTATTTAAGACATGCCGGAAGATAAAGTGCATTTGGCTCTCGTTACGACATCTTTTATTTTTAGGCAAATTGCTCCTGCGTTAATCACAAGCCACCAACTTACATAGCTGCGCTAACCACGTGAGCACCATTGATTTTGTCTCGAGGGTCACAGTCCGAACCCTGCCAGCCTGTCGTTGGCCTGGAGTGACCTCCCAAGCCCCTGAAGTCAAGGGCACAGCTTGCCTGACTTTAACAACAGGAATGGAGTCCTAATCCCTGTAAGCACCTTTTCTAGATAAGCCCATGGTACACTGATGAATTTGTTACTCTGACTGTGTTGGCATAATTAGAGCAGCGTAACTCTCCAAGCGTGGCCAGTGGACAGGCAGCTCCTTTGGCTTGCTCCTATCAGTACAGACAAACTCAGCTGTAACAGATCTGGAGTATGAGCTGTTCCCAGGCACAAATGACCAGCTCTGTCAAACTTAGGGTGATGAAGGTGAACAGTGTGAATATCGCTGAGTGTGAGATCTGCCATTTAAACTGGTAGCTGGAGGAGTTGTGCAGATGTGCATCAGCTGGATGTGCCAGTCACCAAATATGCAAGACTGAAGCTAAAAGCTTACAAACCACAGGCATCCATGGTATCAAATATGGTAGGCTTAAATACAGCTGCCTGATGGCTGGGTGGCATTGATTTCAATATTCAGGCAGTTGATTTCACTGCCAACTATTTTAGCTTACTGACCTTCTGGAGAAATGAAATAGGAACCAAATGGCTTCTTTGGTTCGGAAGCATCAGTTTGTTTCCCTAGTGTGGCAACCATGCTGCTTCTCTCCAGGAAGTTTGCTTTCTTGGCTAGTACCCTCACAACAGCAGCCAGAATAATATCAGCAACCTTATGCCTCGGTTAACTCAGCTTTGCATGACATTAAAGAACATGCCAAGCCAATGAGAATGGGAATCTGAGCAGTGATAGGTGGTAGCCATTCATCTCCTCCTTGATGTGTTGGTCTGTTTTCATTGCCTCTGTCCTAGTCTAGTAGCTTCTGGCAATAGCATGGTAGATAAGGCCCTGTAGAAACAGCACATGAGAAAGAGCGACCTATTGTAATAGCAATTTTGTGTTTGTGGCTTGTGCTGTCATGCAAAGAAATCGTCCTTGTTTAGACAATGCATGGAGGGATTCTGCTGGGAGCTAAGAGCTTTATGAAGTACTTGGGATCACAGATAGTCGCTCTTTCCTCAAATGAAAGCACCATTTCATGTGAGTTTACACCTGGTCCATGTTGATCATGGCTTAACAATGCATGAACACTGGACTTAATCACAGCTTATGGAATGATCCGAAAAAAAAAAAAAAAAAGCCTGATCACTGTGTCCAGCCCATACGCTCTGTTCTGTCCCAGTGTGGCAGGGTGTGAATCACGTTTCCACAGGGTGTGAAAAAGGAGGAGAGGAAGGCAAGACGTGCTTTGTTCCTGAATGCTGTATAGAAACCAGTCCCTCTGCTGCAGGATTGCAGGAGTGAAGATGGGAGGTAAGTATAAAGGGGTAGGACAAGGGTGGCATTTGTACAGCTCGTGCAGGTGTGAATAGCCAGAGAGAAGGGACAGAGGCTGTGCTCCTACATGCCTGGATGGAAGCCAGCCCTTGGCTGGAGCTGCATTAGCATGGCACTGCGCCGGGGGCTAACGTACCCTGCCTCTCAGCAAGGCTTATTAGCTCAAGTATATCATTGTGCTAATGCAGCTCTCTTGTTTCTGGACTTTTAATATAACTTCTAGATATTTACACCCAGTGCCACAAAGATACTTAAATTCTGCCTGAACAGCGTGATTCATTGGAAACCAAACAAATGCTCCCTAAAGAAACTGCCGCCATATCCCAGGGTCTAGAGGTGATTTAGTTTTCAGTAGCAATTTCACAGAGATGCTTTCAGTTTGGTGACAGTGCACCACATCCAGGTGATGCCATGCTGGCTGAGCCACTCACTGAAGAGTGCTTCTCTCAGCTGAGACCATTCAGCATCAAATAGTGATATTTATTTCCCTAGCTGCAGGGGCTAACATTTTGGCTAGTCATCCCAGACTCCTTTGCTAGTGCAGGAAGGGAATCAAAAATTTGTGGAGAAAGGTTTATTTTATATTAAATTGGCTGGTTGCCATCCTTCCTATCCAGTAGTTCCATGCCTGGAGACCTGCTTGGGATGTGTGAGATAGGGTTTTGGGCCCCCTCTCTGCCTAAAAGGATTCCCAAGCCAGCTCCTTCCTGTAATTCCCTTAATCACCAGGCTACAAACCGTTCTGCGGGGGAAGGAGAGAAAGGGGGAAAGTGCCATTCTTCACTGTGCCTGAGAGACAGTGGATAAAAAGACCACTACATTTTAAAAACTTGTGCAAAATTGAACAGCAGTAATGGGAGGACTGGAGCGCCTCTCCTCAGCCAGCGCTTATCTCTGAAGAGAGATGGTTATAGCTGAAAGATGTGGCCTCAGGCAGAAGTTTCCCACCATCTGAGGAAAGTAGTGCTCTTGCTATTAGGCTACTATGGGAACGGCTGGAGCACAGCTTCTTCCTCCACCTGCATTTTAATTGTGGGACAAGTGCGTGATTAGCTGAGTCAAAACTGAGTTGCTTCAGTGCAGTTGTGAATTACTAGAAGCAGGATTTCCAGGCACCTGGGAGAAGATGAGCTGCAGCATGCACAGCAAGGCTGAACCCTCTGGGAGCTGGCAAAAACTGGGAGGAATGTGAAAACCTGCCCTTTGAATAGAGGTGCTACAGATGGAGTTAGGCAGTGCTTGGCACATCCTCTGGTCACAGAGCTAGCTATCTCCTTGGCTGGTGGCTCTGGGGTGGGCGTATGTGTCCTCAGAGATGCCAGGCAGTTGCTGCAAGCCTGGGGAGCTCCTGCAGCATCCTGAGCCCCGCTGTTCCTCCTTGGCCTCTCCTATAACATGAAAAGTTATTTTCCCCATTGCAAGTGATGCCTTTAATCTGTGAAAGATTGGTAGGTGTTGGGCTCCTGCTTGCTCTCCTTCTGAGGAAGGAAGATTTGGCTGCAGAAGAGGTTCGCAGCAAAATCTTCTAGTCTTGTGATGGTTATCTAGGTGTTTTTTCAAAGTCTTCAGGTTCAGGCATTACCCTTTCCATGGCATTTTCTCTAGGCCAGGGTCTGTGCACCCTGTTCCCCGGCTGCCTGGCACTGCGACCCCAGGGCACCTCTCCTATGGGGCTGGGAAGGCCATGGCGTAGGGCAGCACCCTGTGCCACCCTGGGGCATCCTGTGCCACCCCATGTGGCAGAGCCCGTCTCCAAAGCCCTGTCCCTGAGAAAGCTGTGCTCTCATCAGTGGACACCATTTCACCAGCTATCTGCTCCCTTGAAGATATTCTGTTATTGGTTAAAGCTAGAAATAGTGATCAGCAGCAATTGAACTTCCCCAGATTTTTGTCTACATGTGAAATAAGCACAGTTGTCCTGGGTTGGCCACTCTGCTGCGCGCTGATGGCAGTAATTAGTAGCTGGCCTTGCTGCTGGTGGGGCCTGCCAAAGGCCTTGGATGCTGAGCCGCGGCAGAGATGAGCCCGCTCAGCCCCTGGGACCAGCCTTCCCGACAGGTCTGACACACTAGTAGAGCGGAAGCCTGCAGTGTCACTTTTCCAGCCATATTTTCCTGGGATAATATTAGGCCCAAGGTTTTCCTTATCGTACTTTTCCTTAGTAGGTTGCAAATGATAGTCTTTGAGCCATTTGTGAAGCATCCTGTGTCAGAGGAGACGGGGGAGGGAATTGGCTGCGGTTGCCTCCTTTGGCCAGCAGCAGAGTCGAGGTGATGCGGAGGCCTCCCAAACCCTGGCTCCGTTTCTGCCAGCCCCATCGCCGGGAGCCCCTTGCTCCATAGGACCCTGCTCGTTTCACAAGCACCCAGCTTGTGCACAGGCGTGAAAATGCAATTTGAAAATGAGCAAAAGTAGCAACAAAGCAGATGACCGAAACCATGTCTACATTTTTATGAATACGATGCCTTTTTTTGTCACCCCCCTCTGATATCCCAGGATGCTTTTAAAGCTTGTGCTGAGATGTGAGATTGCAGTTTATATAGTGATATAACTGAAAACAGATGCTCTGTTTTCTGAGAACTGCCTCTTTTAAGGCTGGCTGCTGCAGGCCCAGCTTTGCAGGGGCTGCCAACATGTGGGTTATGTTGAGGGGAGGACAGCCCTTCCCAGGCAGAGCGCTGCAGCGTGAATCACCCTGCACTTTGCCTCTCCCCAGGGGACTGATACTATTTTTTGATTTTAGTCACTTTCCTCACACGGAGATCAAGACCCCCAAAAGGGAAAACAGAATGCAGCCTCCAACTTTTTTCTCCCCCTGTTAGTGTTTGGGGAAAACATAACTGAAATAAATTGTGATGTTTGGGGACCAGCTAAAATTAGTATTCCTCGTGAATGAGGACATTCCCACCAGAGAGGGAATTAGCAAAATTTGTTTTCTTTTTTCCACGGGACCTGATTCTTCCTGGTGGTAGACAGCACTTCGCTGGGCAACAGGAGGGAAGGTGTCCAAATCTGATGCTTCTATAGCAGAGAGTTGGCTGGTGCTTCATTATAGGAATTAAAAATGAAGTCAATAACATGATAAACACATTTATCAAGTTATTTTGCTCTTTGCTTCCTTGGCCTTTTTTTGGGAACACTGTACTGGCATGAGATCCTGTTGAGGCCATGGGAATGTGAATCCCAGTCCCCACTGGATTCAGCCAAAGTGATTGAAGCAGTTGTTGCCCCCACTTAGGACCACAGGTCGCAGCTCTCATCCACAGAAATTGGCTGAAAACTGGGGGAACTGGGAGGAGAGAGGCTGCACGCTCTCTGTGCCTTGCCTGCCCTGCCGAAGCAGCAAGGCCATGGTAGGCAGCGGAGGCACCAGGGCTGCTGAGATCTTCAGCTGCTAGGACAAAATCCAGCTGTGTCAGCAGCCGAACTGAGACGCTGAAGCCTAGCACTGCCGCCCAGCCACCAGCCGACTGTGCGGATATAGCTGGCGTGAGACTGGCGGCTGGGGTCAAGCGTGGCTTAGAAAGTGTGGTAGCTTGTTCTCATTGACTCACGTCGAAATTGCTGCCCATGGCATGCCTGCCCCTTGTGCCAAGGGTTTGCTGATGTCCCGCATCCCGGCGACGCTGCTGGTGGGAATGCTGCTGCGTTGCTGCAAGGTCTGTGCGCAAGGCTGACATGGGGGTCCCCATCCCGTCTATCTCACCTGCGCGCTCCCAATGAGTTACACATCAGCTAGAGAATAAAATTGCTCCAGTCTGTAAAGTGAACAGCTCTAGGTGTTTTTACAGTGGTGATTACTATGTTGATAGTGTAAGAAATAGTGATGCAGGCTGTACTTCTTTACTTTAAAATATTTTAACCTTTCAAGAAATATTTTCAGACCTAGAGCTTAGACTTTGAAGTAGGTCTGTGTGGCCAGAGTCCTGATTCTCTAGAAGCGGGGCCAGCCCAGGGTTCACAGTGGCCTGGCTAGTAGCTAACTGTAAGAAGCCTATTAACTCTCTCTTTTCCATTGAAATATTAAAAAAAGAAACACAAAAAAACAATTCCAACTGCTTTAAAATATTCTGTTTATTTGTAGATGACAACAAGTCGTGTGGGGAGAGGGTTGAAGTGCATCATTTCTTCCTGTGAGTTGTGTGCTGGTTAAAGTGGAGAAGCACAAAACATGCTCACTACAGGCGCTGAAGCTTGAGGCAAAGTATGGATGGAGAATAACTCCTCCTGAGACAGCTACTGTTATTAAGGCTGTCTTTTTACATTTATGTCAGAAAGTATCTTGGGCAGAACTGTTCCTGGGCTGCAAAATACATATGTGTTTGTTTCGTGACCCCACTTCTGTGTACATACCCTTTTTGCTGTTTTTGTAGGATTTTTTCCAAGCAAAAATTCATGTTTCTATTGCAGGGTAATATATCTACTGAGGTTGAAATGATTTCCCACTGGCATTTGTTAAATTAATGTAAAACTTCATTTTAAGCATGCATTCCTTTAATATAGTTGCAGAGTCTTATTTTAAAACATGTCTATTTTTGTTTAGGTAAGCATAGCAAACTTTGTGGTTAGGAAGTAATGCTCATTATTACTATTATTATGTTAGCAAAGCCAAAGATTTTGAGTATGAGTGGGTGAAAATAGAAAAAGATCATGTACTAGCAAGTCTTCATCCCACGACAGGGATTTCTTTTTCTTTTTGAAATCATGCTTTGAAAGTCTGTGTGTTTGTGTGTATTGCATGGGTGTAATTTAAAAAGCTGGCTTTATTGCTTTGGTTATTGGCTTTATCTCAGGAGTGAATGCCATGAGAGTGAGTAAAATATGCGTGTGTGTGTGCTCTAGACGGTGTCTGTTGGGGTGCGTGCTGTTTTGCAAGGCAAGGTAAACATTTCCCCATCTCCTGAAGTCCAGTTGCCTGGTAGCCCAGGACCCAGTGTGGGAGGCGCAGCAGGGCAGCGTGCTGCGGATCTGCTGGCTCTGTGGGGCAGCCGGGGGCTGGGGGAGCCCAGATCCTTCCTGTCCAACGGACGCCGTCGGGAGGGAGCATGAAGCAGGGTCTGAGACCCCTGTGCTCAGTGTCACACCTGACAGCTTTGCTTTGGGACTCTGCTTGCCTTGTTTTCCCACTGGGTCTAGAACTTAGTGCCCAAGTCATGCAGATATTAAAGTACATAAAATAAGACAGGGTTTTCTTCTCTGTGCTGGGGACAGGGAAAGGAAGTAGCCACGGGGGAAAATCAGTGGGGATTTTGAAACTGTGAGTCTTGTGAGCAGTTGCTGTGAATTTTATAAATTGTAGCATGTTTTTGGAAAGCTTTTTATATGGTCTGAAACCTTCCTCCAAAATAATTATAGTGTTTATTAAAAAATGTTACAGGACTACGTGATATGGAGAGAAACTCATATGTAGTAAGGAGAAAACAGGAGAGGTTCTTTGGCAGGAGTCATTAATAAGCTCAAAGGGGAAAAGACTGTCAGAAAAAGGAAATTCTCTGGCATGGCAGAATGGCAGATAATTAATAATTACTGCAATTATAGTAGGTAATAACTAGCATATATTCTGACTGTTCATCAGTGACTTGCCAGGCTTCACTGCTAGCAGATTCTTTCTGGTAAAAGAAAACAAGCAAATCTCATCATGGTTTGGTGTGAGTTCAACTCTTTATGAATTCTAGAAAATGGTGTTTGATACTGAGCCAGAACATCTCCCTTTTCTTAAACAGGACAGAGGAGTCTTTCTGAAGGCTTCCACACAGTTTCACAGGGTGGTCACCAGCATTGCTAAAAAACCGGGGTGCCTTGTGCTGAACCCACAGGGAGCATTCCCGGAGGGTGAGGGGGCATGGCTTCTCCTCAGACCCTTCAAGCCTGAAAACACTGAGAACCACATTTGCTTTATTAAAAGACAACATGACTCGATTCTTCAGAGTCAAATGCAACATGAAGGTTTCAGAAGATGGAGCCTAAAAGAAAGTGTTTTGCATTCCAAAGCATTAGGATAAAGATCATAAAGAGAAAAAAAGAGGAACTGAAGGCTGCCATTGGAGGAGAGTCCTGTTTTGAGGCAAAAGGTAGATGCATGGTATGCCTTATGGGGCAATGAGGCATTTTATTAGTACTGCTGTTAAAAATAGTTAGACTTTGAGGAGCACTCACATCACATACAGGTTATGTAAGTAGTTCTTGGGAAAACTGTCTTCAGGCAGCCAATAACTGTATGGAAACATTGCCCACACAGGGAAGTTAAAGCTGTTCAGAGAATATAACGTAAAGGGACTTGAATCTCTATACTATAAGAGCCATAGGGGCATGAGAGCAACTCTTCAGCAAGAGCTCAGGTTTAAACAGATAGTGAAATAAGGGTATAATGATTAAAAAATTAGGACTTTGGTAATGGTAAAAATGGGAAGCTGAAGATGTCATGAGCAAGAGGAATGTTAACTTAGAACTGCAATTTCTGATAGATGTTAAAACTATGTGGGGAAAATGATTTATTTATTTACATTCACTAAAACCAGACAAACAGCTTTTGCATGTTGTGATCTAACAGCATGGGTAAGAACGGATCAGTCAGTTGGCTTTTGTGGGAATCTAATGAAAAGTTGCCCAAAGACTTCCTTGCTAGGATGGGAGATGACTCAAGGAAATTAAGTTTTTTCTTAATCAGGGAAAAGTCAGATGCATTACCATAGCCACAGTGAAATGAGCTTGGATGCTGCTATTGGGAGAGTATGCGTTGATAGGATGAACTGGCAACTCTAGCAAGTTAAAGTTTTGGGTGACTACCTTAGAATAGTTTATTTGACTGACCAAGAATATCCACAGCGCTTTGTAATTATTCTGCTGTATATAACTACTGGAGTATTGAAAAAAATGTCACTTTCAGTGTCAGTTCTCTTTGAGCTGAGGCTGTGTAAATATGTGATTGCTGTTGTAATGTGTGCTATTTGCAGGTAAGTGAGTCCTGGTGACCCAGGATAGAAATGACTGACTATTGTGCAATGGGTGTTGATTCTCTTTGTAAAGAAGCCTTGATGATAAAGGACAGCTTCTGAATATATGAAGAAATGTGGTATGTCTAGTATACAATTTAAGGCTGAAAAAGTGGCTGAGACCACTGTAGCTACGGTTAGTTCACAGTACAAACAACAGTGATGCAAATGTTATTATTCACCAACAGATGTTGGAAAGGAAGAAGTAGATGTAGAATCCACAGGAAGGTGGTAAACTTTAAAAGATGATGTGAAGCTTTAAGAAGAACTTGTTACTTCTCTAAGCTTCTTCTCTAGAATATCTGGCTATCCATACTGAAAGGGCCAGCACTGGTTCTGGAGGTATACAGACCAGAGAGAGGCTGGGAATATTCAGCAGGCTCCTAAGTAGGAGTTTAAAAAGTGATGTTATTTTGTAAACAATTGCACAGCTGTTGATGATAAACCTAGAGCTTTTGAAAGTGATGGATGTCATTCGCATGAGTTTGCCACCTGCCATGATGAAAAGGCATGGAGTCCCATGGAGAGGAAAGCATCTGCTCATCGCTGTTACCCAATTTTTGTGAGAAGAAGGAGGTCTATAAGCAGATGAGACCAGTTTGGGAACATGAATATGGAAAGGCAGATTAAGATCCTCAGACTTTTTCACCAAAACAGAGCTGGGCCAACAAGGGTGTCAAAGACTCTTATAGGGTTCTCCCATTTATCAACTGAAGGCAGATGAACAAACTTTCTCACCATCCTGAAACTGCATGTAGCTAACACCATTGAATGTGTTCCTGGATTCCCCAAATCTGTTATGGTGCTTCTTGAAGTGCTTTGGGATTGTGAACATGCTGAAAGGAAGAGTTTCTTTCAGGGAAGAAGGATAGCTGCCAGCTCCTCAGTGCACTGCACGTTCAAAATCACAACAACCTGTTATGCATGGTAATAAGAAGAGTCCCAGTGCTAGCATTTGGTCCGTGGGGGATTTTGATGTGTCCATGTTAGGCAAAATTGTGGCATTTGTGTGGTGTTTTTCTCAGAAGGCCAGACAAGATGCTTCCTTGAATTACCCATTTGATAGAAGCAAGTGGTGTCAGGGTTTCTACTGTGATGATTAGAAATGGGAAGAACAAACCCAGCATCCTTGATTCTTAACCAAGACAGAAGGATCAGACATTTGAGGGCTTTGTGAGGCAGTGGAGCCCCTTCCAGGGCTGGAGAAACAAAAGCTGAAGGGTGCAAGCTCGCTGGCCTGGGAACTGGAGAAGAATGAGAGGGACTCCTTGAACAGGGTGAGAATCAAAGGTCATCTTTGGAAGCTCTCCTGAAGAGTTAGCTTGTGACAAACATCTATTGTGACGACAATGATAGACATTGCAGAAGACTCTCTCCTACTGGTTTTAAACTGGATAGCCTTTGGAAAAGGTCCTTTTCAGTTCTTCTCATGGGATTAAGTATCATAGGGGTATGGTCTGCTAATAAGACATGAGCAAAGGCTCTGCAAGAACCTGTTCCCCAGCTGCTCAGAGGCAGGGAATTAATGCTTAAAGTTAAAAGCACTGTTAAAAACAGTGCTTGTGAAGACAGAGTGCATTCTTCCTCATACTATATTTTTGATATTTTGCTCTGATGGCTATCATGTGCCCAACACAGGTTTGTCCCTCCTGCCCATCTTTTCTAAGAGGTGTTTACATATGGAGCTGGCTGTTTGCAGAAGTCGTCTTCCAAACAATGCCATACTTCTGATGAAATTAGTGCTCACAGTTGTCCATTGTCTTTTCTACAGTTCTGCCTGATGGAGAATTATGCAGCATGCTGTGACCAGCCTGCTATGCTGCAGTACTGATGTGAATTGCAAGATGGTAGCCTCCAGCAAAGGGCAGCGACAAAGTGCTGCAGAGATTGGACATGGAGGGCAGTCATGTCTAACTGCTGAGACCTAGCAGGTGATGTTTCATCAGATCATCCTTCTGTCGGCAGAGATGCTGTGAGCCAGGACTTGAGTTACTCCGGAATAAAAAAATCTGGTGCTATTCTTCATGAGGGAAATCCTGGAGGAATATTATTGGGTATAATCCTCACTGTTCTTTTTTTCTTCTACAGAGTAAAAGCTAAGCAGTGTGGTGTTGAAAGGCTTCCTCCAACAGCTGTGTTTACTGGGTCACTCCAACTAGTCGACCTCAGGGTCCCTCTACTTCCATTCTCAGCAGGAACTTTTCCAATACAGTAAAACTTTGCCATATTTGCCATTACCTTTTTGACATTAAGTGGACCTTTTTGACATTAAGTGGGGGTTTCTCTTTTGGAGGGTTTTATTTTTTTGTTTTCACTCTTTCTGGTAAAAACCCAGCAGTAATTTTCTCATCCATCACCTTTTAAGTTGCATGTGGACCCCTACCTCTTCATGATAGTTATATCCAGTTGTAATAAACTGCTTAAAAGCCTGCTTGAAATTCTTTCCCTGTTTAATTTGTAATTTTTCAAAATAGTTTAAAAGGGCCTTGAGAATTCACTGCCCATCTTGTCTTTTTAGGCTCAAGGCCCAGGTATTTTTTGGTAGACTGCCTGTCTCGTTGCAGATGCACTTTGAACCACAGTTTTATTTGGAGAGGTGCTGCATACCTTCACCCTGGAATCTCTCTCCCATTGTGAATCTGTAGCTGACCCCTCCCATTGCTTCTTATAAAACTTAGTTTTACTGGTTTGAGGAAAATATAAACAATCTACAGTTGAGAAAGCCATGTTTTTACCTGCCTTTGAGTTACAATTTCTGGCTGCTGCAGAGGGTTGAAGCCCT
Organism: Apteryx rowi; assembly: GCF_003343035.1. Lineage (NCBI taxonomy): Eukaryota > Metazoa > Chordata > Aves > Apterygiformes > Apterygidae > Apteryx > Apteryx rowi. The sequence goes on from NW_020449875.1 coordinate 919,815, forward strand.
TTCAAGCTCAGAACCTCACTGGGACTGCAATAAATCTTGGAGAGATCCTTCTGTGTAGACATGCCTGGTAGTTGTAATGTCACCTGCAAGTGTCAGGATGGAGGGGTTGCTCACAAACATTGACTTCAGCATAAAGCACACTTTTACTAAGCAGTTGGTGAAAGATAACATTTAACAGAGGTATGAGAACAGGAGACAACTCTGCTATTAGAAAGTTAAAGGCAGAGTTGATTGAGACTGTGCTTACTTAACACAGCCTCTTAAACACCCATGCCACCGATGGGGACAAAAACAACTGCTAAAAGAGTGAATACATGTATGGATTTGGAAACATCTCCAGCCAATTGTCACATTCAATGATAAGAGATTTCCCCCCAAAAAAAGAAAAAAAGAGAGATACTGGTGAGCCACAGTCTTGAATTTGATTTGGCCAGGATTGTTTCCTACCCATCCACATCCTCTTCTGTCCTCTTTTTTTCTGTTCAGCCCTTTGGTTCAAACCATGTATGGAGCAGCACCTAGCACAAGGTGACACAGGGCCTGCCCTGTGTGTACAGACTCCGCACTCATTAGTCTCCTGAGCTGCAAGCCATGGCCCCTACTGCCCCAGAGTGCTATTTGCCTAAATACCTTTTTACAGACGACTGGCTGTGGGACACTCTGGGTTGCTCTCTGCAACCATCTCTGAACTTACTTCCCAAAAAGCAAAAGCAGGAGTTTGGACATACATAGCCTGTACCATCCTTCTAGTGCAAATTGGTTAGCACAGAGCTAAGAGATGTACAGCCTGCTCTTTGTATGTCAGGCTGGACATGTACTCCACAACTATGTAATAAGTTGGGCCCCAGTCTTGTACCCTTGTGCTCAGCTGCAAGCCAATATGCATCTGCAGCTCCCCCTCAGCAGACGGTAAGGGGACTGAATCTGTCTCTGGATGAGTGATGCACCAGGAGAACCACAGTCTTGGAGCTACTGATCCCTGTTATAAAATGTTTGGGAAATGATTTGAGAAGGGAGATGGAAAGCATAGTTGGTGGCAGAATTCATGATGCAATCAATAGTACAATAGCATTAGATAGCATTTTATTTCTACTTGCAAATTCCATTTGGAATGAAAAAAATCTGGATGTTTATTCTGTGCATCTTTTGGCATGTTTCAGGTCTTCAGGTCTTCCAGACTGTTCTATGTTTCTTTGCCTTTGAGCTATGACAATTTACACCAGCTGAAGCCTATTATGATCCAGCCCATTGATGTTTCCAAATGGTTCAACCCAGTTAGGGAGGCAACCTACTACAAAGAGTTTGAATCTAAAAGATTTGATTACTTGTAACCAGAGCCACCGTTCAAGTCTCTTCTACACAACATGCTTCTGCAAACTTAAAAACATTGTTTGAGACCTTTTCCTACCTAACAAGTCTGATTTTCCTGTCCGGAAGCTTAACTGTAAATTAGTTGGGGCAGGAATTTTTATGGCTTTTTTCTTCTCATTAACATCAATTCTGGGACAAGCAGTGAATAAATGATCCTCATAATTTCAAGATGGTATATTTGATTACAAATGCTCATCCCATAATTGGAATTGTACTTCTGTATATCTCCTAAAATCTGTTGCTCATTGCTTCTGAATATGTGTATAACAGAGATTGTAACTGCTTCGGAGTTTTAAAACTGATCAATTTGGGGGTCCTTGAAGTCTTGTAAATCTCTATCTTATGCAACAAAAATGAAATCAGAACATGACATTAAATTTTTTTTCCATGAAAATAGCCTATTCTGACTAGCACACTTTTAAACAAGAGTCCAAATATGATAGCAAACTCTAGTGCTACTTGAAACTGCCAGTTTTTCCTTTTCTATTGTGTATTCGCAATAATGGAAATTAGGTAGAGGGTGAATACCAGCAGGTGTCCTAATTTTAATTCATGTTTTTAAAAGTCAGCCAGAAATGAATACTAAAAAATGTGTACACATTTGCTTCTAGGAAGATACTTGATATTTTTGAGACAACTGTTACCCTTTAGAAGTTGTGAAACTTATTTTTTGGCTGTCAGTTATCCCTATTTCAGTTTTCTGAATAACAGCATAAAATTAAGAAGCAAAAGTGATTTGACAGAGCAAAACATCCTTTATATGTTAATGTGAATTCCAGAAGGTCTGTGCAGTTTAAATATAATGCTTACTGGGCAACTGCTGTTACTGAAATGGGCTCCAATAACAAGAGCTTAATAGTTAGCTTTGGTACAGTGAGACTCGCAGGAGCCAGGAACTTCCTGAGAGCACAAGTCAAAGGGGCAACTTTTTAGATTTTTCTCCTAAATATAGCTCTTTTGGGCAATCCCAGAAGTTAAACAAGCATTAAATGTTGTCATTTGAGACACTGGAGTGAGGCTCTGAGGTATGCGTGCAGCTCCGCCTTGAACACCCCTGGACTCGGAGGCCAGAGAGCAGAGGTGAGGAATGGGTGAGGCAGGGAGTGCACCCATGTAGAAGTTAGCAACTCAAAGTTTGGATAATCCAGTAGGAGTTTAACTTGACACAATCCTGGGAGGGGCTGGAGAGTGAAAGAAAGTATGAGTTACACCAATATAGGATTTATCTAGAGTCACTCCAGGCTCTTGATTGTGACTATACATGACAAGGATGTGCAGCCCCTTCTGTCTCATACTGTGATTTAGAGCTGTATTCTTGCCTCTTGGTAACTGTGAGGAGCCTGACATAGGCAAATTTTCCAGAAACTTATTTCCTAAAGTTTCCCTCCCTGTTTAAGTTTGGAAACATAAATTGCTATTGCTTGTCTTGAAATTCAATTGCATAATAAAGCAGGCTGGATTTTTTTTTTTTTATCTTATCAAATACTTGGTGCTTTGAAAATGCAGTTTTGGGTTACCAGTGGTGCCTATAGATTGGGGACAAGCTTGGCTAACAGTATGGACAAAGGAAAAATGGAAGAACTATTCACAATTGTCAGAATGGTTTGGATTGGTGCTCGAGAAATAAAACAAAACTGCTATGTGATAAGATTCAGAAAAGGAGCCAAGAGCAGAGGGATAGAGTGGTGGAGCCAACTTCTTCTTTCCCCTCTCCCATCAAATATCCCATAGTCCTCTGGCTGAGATGCTTCCTGAGGTGGGAGTTTGCAACCCTTCTCTGAATTGGACCTGTTCCCACTCTGTGAGCCTGTTCCACGTGTTGGGCAATAGGAGCCTGGACAAGGCTCTTCTTCACTTTCTACAATGACAGCATGTTGCTGGCAACATGGAAAAAACAGTAACTGAGTAAAGGTTAATGTTTGGCCTCAATTTTTATTTTTTTTTTAAATAAAAGCAATTAATTTTTTCTTCCACTCTCTCCTGTTCTCAGTATACCTCAAGTCCTGCCCATCATTAAAGAAGCTAGGGGTAATTGTGGGGGAGAACAGTTCTCTCCTCATTCTCCTACTGCCTTTCCCTTTCCTACTGTGGTTTTTAGTAGCTAGAAACGTTTACCAGTAGCAGTATGAGGTGCAAAGACTGCTCTCTTAATGGTGAAGAACAGAAATCAGCTCTGTCCTAATGTATTTGTTCAAAGACGAAAAAGGCACAGAAGTGTCATAAAGCAGCATAAAGTGTCTTTCTGAAGTCAGTTCTGAGGCACTCGATGTCTAGCACGGTGCAATGAACCCTCCCACAAACTCAGGGTGGGTTTCTGGAGGCAGATCTGCTGCGCTGTGAAAGGTGCCAAAGGGACAACCCCGCTCTGATCCATAGCATTGCCAACAGGGTTGCACCACAGTGCCGTGGCTCTCCCCACGACATGTACACATGTATTCGTCCTTCTTCCCTTTCACAGATCCTGTGTCCTGCTTTTGATGGAGAACCTTTTTATTCTCCTCTCCCTGAAGTGACAGTGGTACCTCCGTGTGATTCACACAGTGGTTTAATTTCAGTGATGGGTCTCAGCAGGCTTCTCTTCAGGCACCTTGCCAGGGCTGTGCCTGGAGCTGGCTACAGGCCACCTGTGAGGGCACTCATCCTTTGCTCCCTCGTGGACCAGACCTGAGTTGCTTCTGCCTTGGGAATGGAGGGCTATTGGGAAAGGAGCAGTGAGATGGCAACTTGAGCAAAAGGAAAGTCAGTATTGTCAAAGTCAACATCAAACTGACCTACTTGATTTACCTTCCTTTGGCCGTGGCAACTATGCTGGCTTTCCTGGGAGAGGTCAGGTAACCAAGAGCCATGTCCTTTTTGCTCTCCTCTGTAGTCTGCTGCCTATCCTGCCTATAGCTGGAGCCAGCCCTGCTGCTGATACACCTTTGTAATGGCTGTCAGGCAGGAGTGCTGGCATTTGGAGTGGTCCCTTTCAGCCAGGCTCACCCAAGAAATTCCCTGGATAAAGCTCCTTGCTGCTGGAGGGTGATATCTTGTGGGCTCAACAGCTGTGGCAAGATAGCTACTCCCTCTTGGGAGCAGGCACGGATGATTACGGGTTGCTACATACTATTAAAAAGTTTCTTCATAACTAAGCATGACTTATTTGTCCAAAGTACTTGGAATGGATTTAAAACATCAAAAATGTATTTACACACTGGTGTCCTATATTCAGCCTCATACTCACGAGTAGACATGACTGTACTTTTAGAGACCAAGCTCCAGCCTACTTAGTGCAGACTTTATGGCTCTTGTCAGTCTGGATGAGCCTAAAAGAGCTTTCTCAGCCCTTTCTCTCCTGCTCCTTCTGCAGGCTTGATCTTTACCCTTTGATCTCCGGATCTGCAGTCTTAGAAAAACAACGATTTCACTGGGGTTAGGGCTGAGCCCTCACATCTTCCAGGCTGTAAATCTAACTATTGTGTTTGAGCATTGCCTGTGATGCTTCTTATGGAGATCATTGTTCCACCCTTTCCTGTTTGGTTTCTTTCACAATTCCTTTTGAATGGACTCCCTAGTAAGGAGCCCATCATAAACAAACACGTCAGGGTTTGCACAATGCAAAATAACACTGATTTCCCCGTTCTCATCTCCCGCAAGTATAAGAAATGCACCGCAAATATAAAATGAAAGAATCTCAAAGGCCTGGAAAACATCTAAAAAAAATCACAGCCTCGAGTAGTAAAACACTTCCAGGGTAGCTGAGCACTCCACAAACCAGTTTCTACCTTTCCCAGAGTCTTCATAAGTGGGAGAAGGCAGTGGTGTGGGCACCCATGCCCCGCGCCCCCCCCCCCCCAAGCTCCCTTGCTCCAGTCCTCCAGCAAGGTCTCATGTTGATTCAGTGTCCTCTAGTGGCAATTCTGTGGCACAGGCATGATAGCAATGGTAAATGTGGACCCCTTTTCACCTGCCTTCAAGAGAATCAGCATAATGCAGTATTGGATTAAGTATCTTGGGGGGTGGAGGGATTCTGTGTGTTAGCCAAGCCGTGTGTATTATATGTAGCACCTATATGTGTTACCCAAGTCATAGGTTTACTGTGATCTCCTTTGGCATTTGGCGTCAGACATACCAAAGAGGCTTCTGGAGAGTGCTGTTATTGAAATAGTTCAAGATATTTTCATAGCTGAGCAAACTAACCAAAATTTATGAGGGTGGTTCACTGTGAATGACTGAGATACCTTCTTAAGAATAGAATTTACTTCTTCACTTGGGTTAAAATAAAAAAAGCTAAGCTGAAAGAGTGAGATTGAACTCTTGCCATTTGTACAGCTGGCATGGAGCCAGGTGCATTTCTTAGCATCAGCATTACTCAGGAGGGCAAACTACTCAGCCCTAAAATTCTGCCCCATCTTCCCCCACAAGCACTGGGAATAACACACTCATTCTTCATGTTTTCAGCATGTTAGCACAAATTCTTCTTGTCACATTCAGTAGACTTAGAATTACTTAAAGAAGTATCATAACCATGTTGCATTTAAAGTGCTTCCATTGATCTCTCCTTTTCTAAGTTCTGTTGCAATTTCTTACTCTTTTTTTTCACTTTTACTCTCACCCTCCCAAATTCTTCCTATCTCTGGTATTTGATATGTTTCCCGATTTATGATTTAGTGATCTCAAATTCCTTCAGACTTTGGGTATGTTTTCTGTCTGGAGATGAACTCTGACTAAGCTCATTTCTAGTGGTGACATGAAGGCATGACTTGTTATTTTGGCATGCAGCACAAAGTCAATAGAGAAATCAAAAGATCAAATGGATCTCTGCATTAGGCTAGCTTCCTGGAAAAGATGATGCACTTTTATTTGTTATCAACACAAGCTCCCAATTAAAAATATGTCATAACACTACTGCTGAGGAATAATGATTCAATTTCTCAGATAATGGAGTGTTTATCCTCACCAGAAAAACATCATTTTAATGGTTGCAAACCCACCAGAATATCTTTCTGTATTGCAAAAACACACATCAGACATTTGGCCCTACTCACTCTTCCTCAAATGTGAGGTTGAACACTATCTAGTGTTCTCCTTAAGCAGATGTGGAAAAACTTTTTTATTTTTCCTGTCATTTGTCCTACTTTTGCTGTCCCCAAAGAGGGCAAGGAAAACTCTTCAAAATGTCTGAGATTTCTCAGATGATGTTGGTTGGCTGACTTTATTGATTGTATTGGGAGAAATTGAGACTAGAAAAATAATTTATTTCTAGTTTGATTTTCTCAACATTTTGCATCAGACAAACTGTTTTTGGAAAAATTGGGCTTTTTTTTTTTTTTAACATCCCACACTTTTCAGATAAAATGCAGAGATGATTCTTGGAGGTGGTACAGGAACCCAGGACTTCCCCTGCCTTGCTAAGTGTCAAGAAGCTGGAGAGTTCATTGTGTGCATCCTCCCTCTCTGGCCTCTGTGATGTTTCCTTGCAAAGTGCAATGACTTCAGAAAATAGGCTTAAGGACTTCAAAGTTAAAGTCTGCTCTTGGGATCCGGTTAGAAGGGAGGCAAGAGCTTCTGTATTCTGCAGCTGTGTTCTGGGAGAAACCCAGAGCTGGCTCTACACACAGATGAGGCTGCTGAGGACAGTAGATCCCTGGGATGGTAAAATAACCCTGGTCTTACAGCCTGCTTGGACCAAGCCCAAGCCCTGGAAAGACAGGTTTGCTGCTTTCTGCCATTTAGGGATGCATTGGGGTCAATGTTGAGCTCATGCCTGGCCATTCCCAGTGGCAGCAATCACCACCTCGCTGCCCTGTCCCAGCAGGCTGCGGGAGCGGGCAGACCCATGCCATCCCTTCCTCTTCCCATGGCAGGAACAACCTCTTCCCAACCCCTCAAATACAGGATGGCCAAACTCAACTTTGCCCTTACTGCTAAGAAGTCTGGAGATGACGCTGATGGAATCTACCGTGTTACTCATGCTTGAAGAATGGGTGGAAAAGGCAGGGCTCATACTGGGGAAAGGCAGCAAGGTGTGGTTTAGAGCTCAGCTGGAGCTTTTATTTGACCTGAAGTATTTTTCCATTAAATGCTCCTAGCTCCTGCTGAACATGGAAGCCCAGGGGAGCTAGGAGCAGCTGCCTATGTGCAATCTGAACTAGGCTGCTTCTTTAGGTCTGCAGAAATCATATTTTTTATAGCTCTTGGCAATATTTCCTTCTTCCCACCATGCGCCTTAAACTTATCTATAGCATCCTGCCCTTTCCCCTAACGGCTGGCTGGACAAGAGGCAAGACATGTTGTGTCTGGCTTGAAATATGGTCAAATGGCCAAACAGGCCAGAGAAAGCAGGCTCAATCTGCAACCTTTTCTCTGGTGAAGGCCCTGATTTGGATCACGCAACTCTCAGAAACATTAATTTCTTTAAGACTGCTATGTTCTATCAGAATGGACTGAAATGGGCCAAAAATCAATCCATAAAACAGCAGGAAGAACTGGTGGACAGAGGGACAAAGAGAAATTGCCTAAACTTATTTTCAATGGGAACCCAGGCTAACACAAAGTGGGGTATCCTATCAGTCCATTATGAGCACTGAGAATAGATAAAAGAAAATATGATTTGTGGAACTGAAGGCCATGGCTTCCAGCATGTCTTTATGTCCTTATGCTTCTCTGCCATCTGCTGCTCATTAGCACCCTGCATGACCATCTCCTCTGTGCCAGCAAAGTTGTCTCTGCGGCCTCTCAGTGAACCAGCCTGCAGAATAGCATTTTTTTGGCTGGCTCTTGCTCCAGTTCACTTTGTGTACTGCAAGATATGTGGAAGCTCAACAGAGGTTTGAAGAAATGAGTTTTTTTGAGTGAAGTGTCTAGATCCTACTTTTAACTGCCCAGGTTCTTTTGTTGATGGGGGCACTTGGACCAGAGCACCTTGAATGAGAGAAAGGCTGCTGAGAGTCTTTCTATTGGATCTTATGGGAGAAATTCTCAATGAGTTGTGGCAGCCTCCCTTGAATATTACTGATGGACCATGGTTTTCATTTGATGTAGTCTTCTGCTTCAGACTATTTAGAATGTTTAGGTGCTTATTTGTTCTCATAGTTATGTAAGAAAAATAATACTCTATTCTCTTATCTTTTCAACTATCTCTTTTTTCTGTAGTCTAGATGAGATGAGCATCAATTTAATAGCCAGGAAGAAATGGAAAATTTCTAGACTATCCTACCAGAGTGGTGTCTCTTTTCTTCTTAGATAGGTAAGTTATGTGCTGCTAGTGCATATGTGTTCCCTCAAAAAGGAATTTTAACAAAAGTCCCCACAATTAGTTATTCAGTAAACAAGTGGTTAAAGGTCAGGCCAGATCATGTAACTGGTTATAGATTTGATAACACATAGATCTGTCTTGACTGAGATTTTCAAAAAATATTGCTTCTTCTTAAGCTGTTGGAAGGGGGAATAAAGATGATCAGCCATAACTCTTGCAGATAACAGTTTTTCTAGGTTAATCAAAAATACTGGGGAGGATTGTGAGGAACTCAGTAGTCAGAGTGACCAAAAACTAAGCCGTCCCACACAATGACACAATAGCACATTAAATACTGTGTATGCATATGGGAAGAGTAATCTGAGTTGCAAATGATTTGTAGCTACTCAGGAAATCAGATGTCCTTGTGGATAGATCAGTGAAAACATCTGGTACAGAGGATCAAAAGCAAATACTATTTTGGGTTGGTGTAGAGTGCTATTGAAAGTAATATGATACCATAATGTTTTAATCAATAGTGTTTGGTCAGTTGTGCTCAGTTTCAAGCATAGAGGTACAGCCAGAGAAGCACAGTGGAAAGAACTAGATTTTAGAGGCAGTGTCGCTGAATAGAGAGCTGGACTCTGGGACTGCAACATGGCTGGGCTCTCCTCCTGATACTGCTGTTGGACTGTAGGACACTTACACTGACACATCATTTATTTAGCTGCAATAACGCAGCTATCCTTGGAAATGCTTGCTTATTGTAGTAGTAGATACACTGGTATCTGAAATCTTTACCTCAAGGCTTTATCTTTTTTCCTCACAAAAATATGGGGAGTCTTCTGGTCTGTGGTCTGCAGAGGTGAGAGTAGATAGCAATCCCTGGCCTTAAAATCTATCAGTTAGAAAGGAATAAGAGGGGAAAGAAAACTACAGGAGACTGTGGTGTTTCTAAAAGAAACTATTCCCCTGTGGGGGCTATGATAGGAAAGACAGTGCTTTAGGACTGCTTTAATGACTGAAAAGTACAAAAAGAAAGACACAAGAATATTGCATGAATGGAGACTGTGCACAAGCATGTAGCAATGAAACCTGAAAAGCAGACAGTAAGCTAAAGGTAGACAATGAGTCACAGCTCACATAAAAGATTCTAGAAACATATTTGAATTAGAAGGTGAAGAAACACACAGATTAATTTCTTAATGAAGATGACTAGTGAACAGTAATGGACCCAAAGGGAATACCTATGTTGCCAGTTCATCCACACTCACATGACTGGATTGTCCAGCTTTAAAATCCCTAACCCCAAAGTCTTTGGACCAAGACAGAAAACTTTTCCTTGTCCTAGGGTGAAATCACTCCTATGTGCCAAAACAGCACCTGAATTTCTTCCTTAGACTAATCTGTATAGGACAAGAGGAGGCTAAAATATTCCATGTGTTGTTTTCTTCCAAACTTCTCTTTCAACACAACTTTACCCATGAGGGACTCAGACCATGAGCTAGAACAGCAAAAGAACAACAAATATTTTAATAAATTAGTTATCTTAGCTGGAGCTGATGAACTTCATCAGGTAGTGGAGAAACTCAAGGCACTAACCTAAGAGGGATAGGGTTTACCATGGAGAGCAGAAGGAGCATTCCAAATGAAAGCAATTGGAGAAATGTCATTATTAAGTTTCATCTGATTGATTTCATGACAAGTGCAAAACACTGTATCTGGCAAGGCAAAATCAGAGGCAGAATTACCAAAAAGGAGTAAGTGCTTATGCAGCAGCAAAGCAAAAAAAAGATCCAGGATACTGGATCACAAGCCAAATACAAGTCAGCCGTATGTAGAGACAGACTAGGAAGCATGGAGAGGCATTGTTGTTCCTTTCTGCCTGCCATAAACTGACATGATTGCGAAGATAGACTGCGTACCTATTCTACCATTCTATGGAGTTGCCATGTAAAACTAATGCTGCTATATAAAGGGCTGAAAATGTGTTTCAGGAGTATACGAGCAATCATGCCGAGGTATCTGGAATAAAAAATGCAGATGAGTTAGATGGAGTCCAGGGATAGGCAAGATAAACTCCTAAAGGTTTAGAAAACAGGTCCTGTGAAAAAGGCTGAGAAGAATATATGAGTCTTTGGGTTGGATGTTCTATTTAATTCAACTGGGATAGAAAAAACTAGTGTAGAGTGTGGCCATTACAATGAGCTACTCTGAATATCTAGTTTGGATAGCACAGGCTCCAGAATTTCCTGTTGTAATACCTGTTTCATGTTTGATGTCATGTAGTCGTGTTTCAGAAGGGCATACCGCCTTGATTAAAAAACTTAGCATGAGGAAAACTCTGCCAGTGTTGATTACATTACCCCTGTGTTTGCTCCCAGTGTGCTGTTTTTAATCTGTGAAGAGTCTTTTTTTTGGAGCAAAGCTCCAGGAATGCTCAAGTAAGACCTGGCTTGGTTTTTCAGTGGAGTGTCCTTTTACTGCAAGGCAGACTGGTGGGTGGAAGTGCCTAATGCTGTGTAGTTGTGTAAGGAAACCTTTGCAGGAGATCAGCTCTTGTCTTTTGCACACTGTTTGGGCCTCAGTCTGTACTTGGACGCCTACGCACAATTCCCACTGGAGTCAGAGACAGCCCTGCGCAGGCAGCCAAGGGACCTGCACGTGTCAGTTCTTCCAGGAGTGCATCCAAAGCAAATTCTGTTCCCTTTTGAAAGAAATCTTTATAAGGTACCGCTGCTCAGTGACAACACAGAGTTTTCACATTGCATGCTATCTTCTTTACTCTGCACAATCTACAAGTGGTGCATGTGTCTGGGCCCTGTGGGCGCTGCCAGCCCTCCCTGTCTCTGTCCCCCCCAGGGCTCCCCCTGCCTGGCCTGTCCTGGGTCCCAGCCCCAGCCCCGCAGTGGTGCCCAACACCCAGTGGGTTCCTCCCAAGGCAGCATTGTTAGAGCCCCAGCAAAGGGACACCATAAGGCCCCTAATATGTGGGTTATTATGCTCAAAGGGTCTTCTCAGCCTCCTTTGTGTTGGGAGGTCTAATGATTCACGAGCAGGGCATGTAAAATGTAATGAGACTGGCTTGGCTGTCAAAGTCGAGCAGTCAATGCTGTTTGAACACTGCACAGCAACCGCCCACTCCTGGTGTGGCCAGCTTTTCATGGTCTGGGAGCCATAAAACCAAAAATGGGTGGCACTAAAGGGCAACAGGTCTTAAATTGCTCAACTTAGGATTTCACAGACATTACAAGTGTACCACATGCTATTTGTTTGATCTTTGTTTTTTTTGACTCTTTTTTTAAACATACTTAATGTTTATATATATCCACAAAATCCTGTTCTGACAACAGACTCATCAGTTTTGGTTATCCAACTACAAAATGAAACCCTCTAGGATTCAGTGTCTCTGTGGCTGTTTCATGCTACTCTACAGTACCCTGAAGGCGGAAGTTTAGTACCCCTGACACACACTGCTAACTAACCCCCAGATGCTGCAGCTTCTGTTTGATGTATTGGGAGCCTACATCTTTGGTTTCAAGTACAAGAACAGAAGAAGCCTTATTTAGCAGCTCTCAGTTGCTGTTAGCTCCAGTTTTCACTGCTACGCAGACAGAAAGAATAATCCCCAGCTCACTCGCACCTCCTTTAGCCTTGTAAATTTGCACCCAGGCAAGTTCAATAGAGCAAGGTGCAAGCTCAGGTGACTTTCTGCAAGGCCGGTCCCTGCTGAGGTGCAGCACAACTTCATGGTACAACAGGAAAGATAGGAGTTCAGGAGCAGCAGGAGCACACGCATCTAGACTCTGCTAGGTATGTTCAGTCAGAGGGACCCAGTGGCCAAACAAAATCAGCTTGGGGACCTTGTTGTTTCAAACTGTGCCTCTGACAGGGCAAATGTAATCAAACCAGGTGGGCTAGTCATGGATGGGGCTATGGAGGGGATGCACAGCTTTATTCCTGTCAGTCAGACAGACTGCCATTCTGGGGATGTGTCAGTCCAAGCATCTGTGGTAAATGATTCAACAGGTTCAATATGGAGGACAAAGGTTACCATTTAAAAAAAAGTCCCATGTGTTGCAATAGTTGAATGTACAGCTTCATTACTGGCAATTAGCAAAGCCACAGTGTGAGACCAATGGCAATTGATACTGTGGGGTTTTTGTATTATCAGACTTTTTTAAAGCAGTTCATGATATACTCAATGCTGGTTGAAATCCTTCCCCCATTCTGCAAATGCCATGTATTCAGAAGCAAGGAATATAGCTCTGAAGAATTGCATCTGAAAATCTGCAGAGACTGAGGCTTTTGGTTATTTTTCTCAAGTTATATCCCAAGTTCAGAGTCAAGGCTGTTGAGCTAGCAGCGCTACCTGTGGGACAGACCTCACCTGGTAACTTCTCCTCTATCCCAGTTTCCCAGTTTAGGGGATTAGCTGGTTATCTCTCAGCTGGGTGCAGTATTGATGATCTAGAGCTTTGGGTTACAGACTGAACTTGAGCCTGAGCTGTAGATAAAAACATCAGTGTGGCACTTAGCCTAGTGGAACCCAAGCTAGCTGGAGCCTTTTAGTACAACAGCAGTAAGAATGTCAATAATAAATCAGCGAATGGCTGAGAGATTTGCCCTAAAGGGAAATCTCTCCAGCTCTATTCTTTCCAGCTGTGCTGTTTCTGGGAGGTTGGTGTGCTGTTTTCTTACAAAAAAGGCCCTTTTTATGCTTGACACAAGATGCTGAGACCTGAGGTCCCACTGCTCTGAATAACTGAGAACACAAAGTCCTTTCTTACAATGCGATTTAGGTCTTGTGATCTACTATGGTATTCTCATATCTGATTCTGACTTTAAATGATCAGATTTTGAATTCTGTATGAGACTGAGTAAGTAGTTACTCACACATGCAACCTGATTTCATTGAACAGAGCTAGCTGAGCATGACTGCTTAGCTGCTGGCGTAAAGATTAGCTCATGACCTGCCTGAAGTGACAGTATGGTCATTTTTAGCAACAGTACATTTTCCTTCCTTCTCAGACTTCAGGCAAATACGTTCCTGGATGCAGGAAAGAAACACATTGCAGATCCATTGCAAAACAGATGAACAGTCTTAACTGAACAAAAAGGGGAAAAGGAGTCCTCAGCAGACTATGTCAAATCCATGAATAAAGTTGTGTTATCACGTTTCAGCTTTTTAGCCAGCTTGCTAACCCAGTGACTTAAGAGGACCTTACAAGGGAGGGTGATCTGACCTCTTTTAGCCTCTGAGGGATACCATGGTGCTTTTTCCAAAGTAGCAGGTGTTAATTCCAGAGCCCTGGCAAAACATGAGCATTGGATTAGAGCCGCTGTCCTTGGGAGTTATTACTGAATCAGGACAAGCTTTCCTTCAGTAAGAACTGGATGTGTACCAAAGAAGGTCTCAGGATCTGACCACAAAGTTCTTACCTAAAATTCTTTTGGTTTCTATTGAAAAAAATATTTTCTGGCTGTTTTCCTGTCTGTAGTTTTGCTGTTGCTTAGTTCTGTATTTCAGCCCAGAGATGGTAACATTTACTAGTGGCTGAAATACCTCATCTGTTACCTCACCAGTTAAAGAGGTGTTAGATACTGATACCTCATCAATTAAAGAGCAATTCAGGACACTTCAGACTTCAAATGAAAATATATTTGTAGATGTTAATCCAGTTGATCTGACTTACTTTTGTGGTCCTAACTTGATTATAGAAGTAAGTTATGCATAATCAGAAGGTATGCAAGGTAATAATTATTCCGTAGAACTCTATGAGAGATTGGGAGACAACATGACAGGACCAAGAAAGACAAAACTGGGAATACTCAGTGAGAGTAATTTGGGATTTACTCAGTATAAGTTTCCTTTATTATCAAATTTCCTTGTTGGCCTCTCCAACAGTAGAAATCCCTCTATCTGTAGAGAAGCTTATGGACAGCCGCCAGTAGATGATGCCTGAAAATCAGGAATGGGACAGCTGGTGTGGAATGCTTGACCTTCCCTTACATGATCTTGATTTATAAAGAAAGCTAGAAATCTCAGGGCTCCCATAACTACAATGGGAATTACCTTTTCCAGTCCTGTGGAACAACCTTCTCAACAAGATCTATAAATCACAACTGCAGTTTTCCATGTCCACTGGAGCCTTCTCCTGCCAGCCATTGATTCACTCCCCTGATGGGAACTTCAAGGATTTTCACTGGTGCTATTTGAATTTTTCTAACCTTTCACAGAAGTCATGGAAGAAATCATGCAATAGTACCTCGAGAAAATCTGTATAATAACCATGCAGCAGATTCAGAAAATTGTGTGCACAGTGAGACTTTAAAAGTCTGGGCATAAGGCCTGAGTGGCATGAGAGTTTTCAGAAGTGTAATTATTAATAAATAATGAACATAATAAACATGACACATTGACTAAAACTTGGAGGAAAAAAGTGTGAGTTATATAAGAGCTTTCCAAAGCTATAATCCATGGATAATAACCAAAAAAAAATCGAATTCCCCTCTTTCTTCTTCTTTCCCTGCTGCTGTGGTCTGTCTTAGTACAGCAAAACTAGCTCAGAAAAACGTTGCACTTCAGATTTATTTCCAGAATTCCAGCGTCTTCCAGCAGAGGGAAGTATTGCTTCATTTTCTGTGGCTTTGAAAGGTTTTGCCAGGAAAATAAGGCAAAAGTACAAAGAGATGATCAATACATTACAAACAAGGAGGTGGAAATGGTCCCTTAGACCTTAGTTCTGCAGGTACGTGTATATTGCACCTTATCTCAGGAGCAGACACTGAAAATAAGCGCGGGCATAAAAGTTTCAGGATAAGGCCCTAAATCATTTATTGTGTAAGTAAGTGAAGGACAAAGAAACTGTACCAAATAAAAGTCCTGCAATGGAAGCTGAAAGTGCAAATTAAAATTTTATATGTGCCATTATAAATGCTTTTTGGATGGCAGTCTTTTCCCTAAGCTTTTGCTTTTTTCCTTACTGTTATAGGATATAACCTGTTAGCTTTTTGTTATCCAAGGGAAAACGGGGCTGGAAGACCTGGATAATACAGGTGTTAGGGCGTCTTAAGATGGTTCTGCCTAAAGCCAGCTTGAAAATTTCTGCATCATGTTGCCTGGGGTGCTTGTTCTGAGAGGGCTCCTCAGCTTGCGTGCGTTGTCACGTGGGTGCCTGCAAGCCCCCTCCCAGGGAATCAGAGGCGTTGGGGCTGAGCTAGTGTGCCCTCCTGGAGCAGCGAGCACCAAGGAGCATGGGGCAGGGTATGCGGCCCGCGCAGGTTTGCTGGCTCCTGGTGCTGGGCTCTGGCTGCAGATGTACTGCTTCCAGCTGGCTCAGCAGGAACAGAGGTGTGTTTGAGTTAAAAAACCTGACCTGGATACCTCAATGATACTAAACAAAATATGGCCAGAGTATGGACTCAAGCAGCAGCCCTTATTCACCCATTCCTTGGCATGCTTTTCCCCTCTAGCTGGGGGGACTGAGATAGTTTGGAGAGCATGGGCTGGTGACTGTTCCCAGAAGGCAGTACAGACAAGGCCATCTTGCTCTGGGGTGGAAGCAATCTGTCCACATGGACATGAGCTGAATGGTACTGCTTGTCCTTGGGGCCAGTCTCAGATCTGTTTTCCATGCAAATGTAGCTGTAGACATGCTTCCCTGAGTAGATCCAGTTTCAGTATTTCTACCCTAGGGTGTCTGTTATCTGCAGAGGAGATAATCTGCTGACTGGTAGCTGAGAGCTGACTGAACTGATGCTGTTGCTGAAGGTAAGCCTGGTTGCAGGGCCATCTGCTCTCCACAGCATGGCTGCAGCATATGTAGGTTTACCTCCTCCAGGCACTGATATCAGCATATAGTCCCAGGAGCATGGGCTGCAAAACCAGCCCAGGACCCTGAGTAAGCATTCAGAGGGGTAAATTGCAGGGGGATCCCTTCTTCTGCTGCCCCATCTATATAGCTATTAGTATTCTATCCAAACTCACCCTATCACACAGGTCATAGGAGGTCTCAGTGGTGTCTAAGTTAATCCTCTCTCCTGTTGGACCAACAGGATGATCCAGCTTCAATTTTGAATAATTTCTCCTGGTTGTATGGTTGCTGTGATTAACTTAGACCCTGTTCCTTAGCATTTTAATGCCTTTTGCAATACCTTTTTCAGCCAATTCAATGCTGCCATTTTCCCAGTGAAGGCAAAGGCAGGATTTTAGTGCACTTGGATGTGATTGCTTCATGCTGTTACCTTTCTCACTGCTCATCACAGCAGTAATTAAAATTATAAGGATAGAAATTTTGAACTTATGGATCATCACATCTCCATTTTAATATTGTTCCACCTATAAATCCTGTCTACAGATATATATATATTTTTTTCTTGACAGGAATTGAAAACAAGCAGGCAAGAATTTATCCCCCATCTTTTCCCTAGAGAGTCACGTTGGATCCACCTGCTCCCTTCCAATTCAATGATCTGTTAGGTTAGAGACTGAGCTGGCATTTCCTCAATTATAATCATATGGATGGAGTAAAACAAGTCTTCTCTGAACATCTGTTCTATTTTTTTCTCCTTCTAGCATCTAATCTGTGAAATGTGTAATTTTAAAGTCAACTTTGTTTCTTTCATCATATCTGTGCTGACTGCCTCAGATGTTGTGATGACGTTGCTGTTGGGAATTATGTGAAATCATCCCTCTACACATGACCCAGTGGCATGTAGCATCTTCCTTGAAACATGAGTCAAAGGGTTTGACAGACAGCAAAAAGAAGTTGAAAGACCAGGCTCTCTGCAACTCTATGGTATAGAACAGCACAGACCGCGTATGATCTGTAAGCATACCTGACTTTTATTCAATCAGTTCAGGAGTGGCTATGGCAGAAATTCCTCCTCAGCTTGTTTGTAGTAGTTTTGAGGATTACTATGTCATGCCCTGCAGAAACTCAAGAACTTGTCACACTCTTTATACAGGCATGAGCACACTCTTTATACAGGCATGAGCAAACAGGAAACAGCAATGTGGATATTATTTAAAAATATTCATTTCTCTCATGCACATTGTGTGTTATTGAATGCAAAGCTGTTTGACCTTGCTGGAACTGCAAAAAGAAATTTTCCTCTCTCACACAGAGAATCAAATACAAGTGAATGCAGTTTTGTTGGTTAGAATAAACAGATTAGCTCAAAGAACAGATATTAGTCGAATTGTTTTAATACCAACTTGTCTCAGTTCTTACACTGAATGTTAAAGGGTATCTGCTGGCTGCCTTCAGTAATCATGCGTACGCTAATAGACATGGAAGGAAAGGGCTTCAGCATTTGAAAAGTTACTTTCCCTCTGCCCTCCTGTTACTGCTTTTTGCTGGAAATTGCAGTCTCCACAGCAGAGTCACTGAACACGTGAGCACTCAGCACTAGTTTCAGAGCAAAGTCAGCTGTCTTGGTTCAAGCTGCTCCGCAGACTCCGGTGTGGGTGCTCCCGTTCAGCAGTAGCTCCCTGTAGCTAGGTTCACTTGTCTACCCTCTCATGGAAGGATTTAATGTGCAACCTTTAGCAGTTTATATATATATATATATATATATATTTTGTTAATGCTGAAAACTCTTCCCAGAGGGATGTGTCTGGATGTTTTCTCCAGGCAGAAGTACAAGTGATATTGTTCAAAGGCAGTGGTCAGGGCTAGTGTTTGAGTGTTTCAGATTCCTTTGGTTAAATGCTGTTGTGGTGACCTGGGAACGGTAATGGTTCATGTGGAGGATGCTGGTAATCAGTGCCAAGGAAAGGTCATTTAACACACAAAGATCTAAACAGTGCGTAATCAAGAAAGACATCTTGCCTTGTGTCAACAGTTAACACTGTGCACATGGCTACAGCTTCCTGCCACCCTCTGATGACTATGATAAGTAGCTTTGTCCAACAGTGTTTAAAATAGCCATCTACATAAGCTGGTTGTCTTAAAAATGATGTTGTTATGAGGATCATCAGTGTGATGAGGCACACAGGAAAAGAAAATGCAAAGTAAAGTTCCTTATGTTGCATAAACTTCAGAACTAGTTTCATGAGTTTTCTGCTGTCAAATTGCATTCCTGCCTTCAGGTTTTAGTAAGGTTATATCTATGGATAAATGTGATCAGTGAGGAGAGCTGTCTGACAAACATGCTTTCTGAAGATGGGGCAAAATTTTGCATCATCATCATCATCATCATCATCATCATCATCATCATCATAAATTGTTAATACTTATGGTTTCTGATTAGGATTTTACCTCACTGAGATTAAAATCTCTTTGAGCCTTGGATGCAGCTGAGCTGATTGCTTTTAAAGGACACATTAACACTACCAGTAGATCAGTGAAAATGTGTCCAACATTCAACTCAATTCTTTGTATTCAGGATACATGTAAATATAAGGTGATTTTAACTAAGAAATTTGAAATAGTCAACATTTTGTTCTATATGTCAGGTGCCTGGAACATCATATTTTGTGTTCCTGATTACAGTGAATTTTAGAGAACAATGATGCCCCAGAAAAAAAGCCCAGAGGATTATGCTGTAACTGATAGTTTATACAGGGATGCCTTGATGGAGTAAGGCACATGCTTAGAGTTAATCTGTGTTAGCACTTACATTATTTCTTTCCATTAAAAGATAATATATGGGGAATCCTCAAAACAGAAGTAGAAAAATTATTTCAGAAACATGTTTTAATGTGTTCCTTCTTGTGATTTCATTCCCGCTTGTCTTTGTGTGCACGTGAATTTGTCTACTTGCCCTTATTAGAGTAACTTCATGCCAGCCTGTGCTAGATATATGGTGTATCAAGTTTACATATCTTAGCAAAGATAACCAGCTTTTCAAGGCAAACAATTAACTCCATACATTTATTGATTCCTGTGAATTGTCATAGGAAGACTTGGATTTTTATGAATACGTTTATTATTTGGTTAGTTTTGGACAGTTTTAGTCAGATGCTAAATTTCTCACAAACTATTTCCTGTGATTTGTTTCAGCCTCTAGTGACTAGTAATTCTTACAATATATGGTGTGTTGGCCATTTACATCCCATGGGATTGTTCCTGCTCCTTCACTGGTGAGCTGAAACTTTTCATGATGGCTTGAGTGAGTCCCTCAGGGCTTGGACCTTTGTACAAACATATATCAGTGTAAGCATTGCTATAGGAACAGTGTGTTTGTGTGTTATCCATCATGGAGTGCGTTTCTTCCCCAGTCAGCAGTGATCTTTCTGGTGAATTCATTTTCACATCAGCACTCTCCAGGCAATCTTCTTACATAAGAGTCGTCATGAGCAAAGTATTTTTTCATTCAGGAATAAGGAGAGCAGAGAGCATTTGGATGATATTTGAACAGATGTTTGAGAATACTGTTACTATTTTCCTGGTTCTCTGCCTTCTAATCTCTAGCTGGAAGACCGGTTATTCATGTCTCCCCTCCAAATTGAGGGTTGGAAGGTGACATCTTTCATTCTGGTGAGCCTTTGTCCCTTATCTTCTGTTCACCCACTTCAACGTAACTATTTACCAATGTGAACACACTGGTTGATCTACCAGAGCAGAGTTGTTTTTCTTCATTGTTCCTTTCAGGGTCAGATATAACTACTGCTTTTTAATGGCTTTTCTCTGGAGATTTTTGCATTAGATGCATTTAAAAACTCATTGAGACAGCTGTGGTGACCAGCATAGACCCCCAAATATCAAAGGCTCAGATAGCCAGAGTATAGACTCAAAGAAGATTGCAGAATGAATAATTTCCATTGCTCAGATGAAATCTCAGCACTTAGGACATGAGAGCACAAACACCGCAGGTCTTCCTTCCCTCGTGCTGAATGGTATATTTACAGAAGCTTAAAAATATGTGTCTCCTCTTTCCCTCCCCAGTCACTCAGTGACAATTTTTAAAAATGCTGAAGTTCTTCCCATTTCATAATCCTTTGCCGTTTTTCTCCCCAGACAGGTTTGCAGGAAATTATTTTTAGCTTTTGAGAGAGGAACCTGGATGAAAACATGCAATTTCTAGTTTCTGCTCATAGAGAGAGAAAGCTGTTCCTTTCAGCTGCAATTGAGGCTGAAATGTCATATATCATTTTGTAGCAAGCAGGATGGACTTGGAGATTTGGAGTGATCTGCTACTAATTTCAAATAGTTCCTTGTGCAACTTTGTTGTGTTTTGTCTCCAACAGCTCGAAAAAAGTTGGCAGTATCACTGCTGATGAAAGAAGACAAAATTCAGTGTCTGACTTCTTGGTAACAGAACTGAATGTTTAGCATGGCTTGCAGGCCCTTTTCTGTTAGAATTCACATTTTATTGCTAGTACCTATACATTGCTTAGTTCATTTTATTCACTGATGGTGAACTGTAAGGTAGTATGAAAACTGAAAGTGAAAATGAAAAAGCTCCTTTGTGACTGAAAACCATCCAGTTTGACTATAGGAAAATGTTCTTTTTCTTGTTTTAATAGCTTTCTTCGTAACATTTAATGTGATAATCAATCAAAATATTCTATCGGACTGTTCTAAGTATTGTAAATAAATTTTTCACACATGCACACAGCTGTGGGGCCTTTCTCTGATTTGGCATTGAATCTGGAAGATGCTGGCTGAAGGCTTTAGTACTTACTTGACTCCCGTGTTTTAGCAAAACTGGGTTGTCAGTGTTTACTATATTTTACCTTTGTCCTGTACTGAACCCAGCTTTATGGTTGTTGCTGTGCTTCAAAGTGTCTGGAGCACAAATTTAGCCAGTATTTACTGCACACTCCAAATTTTTGAAGTTAAGGATGTTAAGAGATGCACCCCTTGGTGCTAGTGCAGCAGTGTCTATGAGAGGGAAACAGTTCTGGCCCCACCTTTGGTCTGGAGACCAATAATACTCTCTTTTTGAACAGGAATATTGAGCTTGTCCTTGTCCTTCTTCTGTACCTGAAACTAGGTAAAATATTCCCATTTAACCAAAATTAATCAGTTCATGGCGCTGGCAGTGTATATAAATGTGTATAAGAAAGAGAATTATTCCTGAACAGGTTGCTTCGCTCACCTGACCATAAATGCTGTCTGACCAAATGCAATTCTACCATCACATGGTACTAGGAGATCTTGGGCATCTGAGATAATTTCAGGGAAACTTGCTTTCTGAGTAATCTTGTATTTGATTTCCCAATTGCTATTAAGATCATAGTTGCATTAATGGCCTATTGTTGCTTTAGTTGCCTGTTGTGAGGGTGTTTGTACAACTCACTCCTGATGAGGTTATTAGTATTCAGTGTCTAACAGATTCTTGATGAGTAGTATAAGGAACTAAAGAAGGAGCAGTTTCCTGGTTGTTACACATGTTCCCTACGACAGCCTAGGGTATGACATATGATTACCTGGAGAAAATAATGGGGAATACAATTTTCTGTTATGCTTGTATCTATCTGCCCACTTATTCACAGGTGTAAAACCAGTGGTAGCTGGAATGTTGGATTTCTTTGAAGGTGGATTAAAAAAGGTCTAAATTGTATTTTGCAGAAAGTTTATAAAGTGAGTTGTAGAGTGCAAAAATGTTATTAGGGACAAAGGGGTGTATTAGGACAACCCACTTCAATAGGCATTTTAGTCACTGAAATACCCCAAAAGTGGTTTCCAGGCCCCAGCTTGTCAGAAGATTTATATCAGTTCTCTGCAGGTTCCAAATATATGTAGTCTATATCACTCTGCAGTTGATGGAGGAAAACAGGTGGCTGCTAACCCCTGCAATGGGGTTTTGAGGACATAAGTAGAGACCTGTTTCTGTCCACTGATTATATATGAGGCTGAAGTGCCTCTGAATGGTGAGATGGTGTTCTTCCAAACTGAGGGGAGAACACCAAGCAAGCCTGTAGGAAACAGTAATAGCACAGGCTGTCTGAAAAGGTGTCTGCTTCAGAAGCTGCTTCTTCCCAGAGAGATTCTGAAATATTAGAGCCTGAAGGCCTGTATTATGTTAAGCCCTCTAGGTTTTTCAAGATGGACCAATCTAAAGGTGAGGATTCAACGAAAAAGTGATAATCATAGTATCAGCACTTGTATTAACTCATATATGTGAAGCTGTTTATTGGGTTAGTTTGACAATAGCAATCTGGGAACTGCTCAATTGTTCAAGCTCCTTGTATAATAACTGCACCCACAAGTCTCAAGAAGAAAGGATGAGATGAGTCAGATGTACTGTGATGGAAGAAACAGAAGTTTCACTCTGGTCGGATAGAGAAAAGGAGGCTGCATGGCAACTGTCATTTTCTGCCTGAGAGGAGGTACTGAACCACCCTGTTGGTAATAAATAATTAGGTAATAATTTAGATGTAGACAATCTGTTACTTAGGACAGGGTAACTTTCCTAAGTCTTAAGATGACCTTGCCAGAAGAGGCACATGCTGTGTAAAGATGAATGAATGCTGTGAACACTTTCCATTTGAATGTGTGGAACTTGAAACATTCATTTCAATGTGTCCCGGAGAGTTTTGGCCAAGCAAGTGTCCCATTACATTTAGCTTGACTTCTTTTGGGAGACAAACACGTTCTGTTTTATTGTTAGTAGCAGAACAAGGTCTCCATCTCATTTTATGTAGCAAAATTAGGACAGTACATTGATTTCTAAAGCTATTTATCATTATACAATGCATTAGTTTTAGGACTTAGCTCACCATATTGCCACAGGGAATTTAGGATCCATATTACACAGCTGTTTTTACTGTTACACTCCACCAATGAAGATGGCAGCTTTGTAGCACTCTGAAGTGCTGCCTGAACCAGCTGCATGTGACAATTTGTGGGTCTGCCGTAGTGAATCAGTGTACAGAGGGCAGATGCTAGCAGACTTCTGGCTTGTCAGGAGTGTCTCCTGTGTGGCTGGAAACAGTAGCTCTTTACGGTTTTTAGTGATTGTGAGACCAGTTAACACTGCAATTTTTTTTTGTCCATGGAGTTTACTGAATGTCTGAAATAAGCAGCTGGACGCAATGCTCCTACCCGTAAACACTAACCTAACACTGTTATCTAACCCATGGAATAGGTCTGGAGTACAAGGTTACCTGAGATCCCTTCCAGCTTCGTGTCTCCCGTGCTCTTATGGAAACAGTTTTATCACCCAGGTTCAGTACAAGATTATAAAATATTTGCAATAAGTTCTGTTTTAATTAAACAGAAAGAAGCTGCAGCTTCTCTTCTCCAGAATGGGTTTTTGCAGGATGCTACTGGACAGCATTATTATTACTGTGAAAGTGTTGAAGGGATTGTCACAGCAGCACCGAAGCCAAGCTCCACAGCAGGAAAATCTGTGACCCTGAGCTCACCCTAGACCCCAAGCCAAAGCATCAGGACTACCTGGACTCTGTGTCAGCATGCTGGCCCTATATCAAGCCACCAGATAGATAGCCTTGGGGGATCCAGCTTCCAGGGTACGTGGAGGCCAGAAGTTACAACTCCTGGAAGCCTTCAGCACCTTGCCAGACAGCTTAATGGAAAACTAGGCAGGTTTCCATTAGAATCTGTAGTGAATGATGGCACGGACTCAAGAAGTGGTGCATCTTGAGACCTTTATTGTTTATTTCAGCGCATATTTATACCTAAGAATTAGCTGCTTTCAGCGGTTTCTACAGATGGGCTTTATTAAGCCAATCAGAATGCTGATTATGTCACAGGTAGCCAATCATTACACTGATCATGCACACGGTGATCATGCCTTGTACTTTGCTACTTGCGTCCTAGTTGGAGAAAAGTTGTCTTGTTCTTAACCTTGGTTCCCACTGGCTTCTGCTGGTTTATCTGTATCTTCTCAGAATGTATCATTCCCAGCTGCACCGGTGTCCTTGGGTATGCTTGTTCGAGGCTCCTGTTGAGACTTCTTTTTGTCCGAGCTAGTACCAGTTTCCCCAGTTCCCCTTTTCCCATGGCTTGTAACTTTCCTCCAACTTAACCCTGTCATGACTCTCCACAAGAGTCTGCCTGGGTTCTGCCAGAATTTTGTTGCAATGGCACATTTTCAGTAAAACTTCCATTGAAATTTAAAGTCATGGAAATTTTCCATCAATACCACCAACTAAACCTCTTAGTGAGTAATTGATGACTAGCTCTAATTATTATTGTGTCAGCCATCAAGAACTAGCCAAGCATGACAGGGTTTTACTGAAAATTAACACCAGAGAGCCAGCTGCTTCTGTGACTTATCTAGGCCTTCTGCCTTTCTATTCAGATAGATGTTGTTTAACATCATCTTTGATTATTTATGGACTAGAGATGACTTTGCCCTCTAATGAGTGTCCCTTTTTCTGTTTCTTTCCAAAGCCAGAACTGAAATATTTATTGATCATTTCTACTTTTCTGTATCATTCCTAGCATTCTTATCATTTCCATTTAAAGACACACCTCTATAACTAAAATTTCTAATGTACTTTCTTTTTTTCTTCCTTGCAAACATGCTTTTTCTTTTTCTTTAACTTCCCTCATTCACTTTCCACAATTTTAATTATTTAACTAAAAAAAACTCCTGCCTCAGGGAACTTACAGCTTAAGAAACATCAAGACAGAGCACAAGTAAATGCTGCAGGGAATTAAGGATACCTAACTGAAAGGCAGGGAGAAAAATCTGTGGGGAACTTCTGTCCCAGGCACAGTGAATGGCCTGCAGTCCTGGACAAGAGCAGGTCTGGTGGTGGTGACAGTGTGGCCTCCACACCAACCGTGGAGGAGGAAGAGTAAGTCAAAGCTGAGAGCAGCTGTTCTTCTCAATAGAGGTGCCACCAGCCAAGATTCATGGCAGGATGATTTTCCTCTTAGCTGGAAGCGAGTGCCATAGTCAGAGCTGGCCTAAGCAAATATGTGTTAATCTTTCAGGGTGGCCTCCTAATTTAAAGCACTTTGGGTTGAGTTGTGAACAGCAGGGCTGAGGTGCCAGCAGTGATCACATCTTCAGCCTTGGCTCTGAGGATGGATGGTGGGTCTGACAGCTACATGTGGTGGCCCCCCTGCTCACAGCAGCGTGCAGACCTCAGTCCATGGAGCACAGCCTTGGGCAGCAGGTGTTTAGCAAGTGTCTGGGTCTGTGATGCCTTTCTCATGAACAGGCAGGTTACAAACCCTGGTTTGCCGGGTCTGAGAATGGGGTTCTCATATGAGATCATCAGTGCCGGAGCGGCATATAGACCAGTATATTTTGGGCTATGATTATACAGCAGACAAATATGTAACAGCAGGAGAACCTACAGCTGCAATTATAGGAAGTATTTATATAGAGCAGTACCATCTGGTGTGCACTCCTAATAGTGACTATACTTAGCTGTTATACTGTGTGTCCTGACTAATCCCATGCTCCAGAGAACAACATATACAGTATCTTGCAGATAACCCCAGATTTAATGCCAGCTATTCTTTACTTTGTGATGTCGATAAATCTCCATGAATAGCTGCAAAACAGGGAATGTAAAAAGGTTATTCTATGAAGAGGCTACCATGTCTGCTCTCTTGCTTGTCTGCATATTTATGGATACACAAGTTTCTCTCTTAAAAGGGAATGCAGCTTTAGTGATGCTCATGTTAAGGCTACCAGTTTGCCAGTGCTTCATTTAAAGAAAAATGCCTTCTCCTGCTAGCCTAAAACAGAAGAAAAGAAAATATGCAGTCTTTGAAAAGTTCATTTATTGTATATGAAGAGATGGTTTTGTAATAAAAATCCTCACAAGGCCTATTGTCAACATTACAAAATGAACAAGAAACTCCAACAGCCACCGTTCCCAACAGTGCTAAATAAGTTAGTGTACAATACTATCCTTACTCCCAGTATGAGTGGCAGCTGCATAACACTGTGAGCAACATACTTTAGCTTTAAAATCTGGCCTTTTACAGACTCTCTCTAACTCTATTATGGAAGGTCATTCACTGTGTGATACCACTAGTTTTGTGCTGTGAAAAGGCAGTGACTTGTGCTATTGCCTGTAGTTTTTCTGTTACTTCTCTTGACTTCATCTACATTTTAGGTGGGCTACAAAATGCAACTGCAGTTACCATATATACTTGCATACTAAAATAAAAATGCAATTACAGCTCAGTTCTTCCATACATGTAACTCTCAATAACATCAACAAGAAGAGAGGTGTGTGTGTGTACTACTGTTAACTCTAGTCCGTGTTAAAGGTCTCTTCAGTATTAGTGCAGCATTATTTGCATTAGTCTGCTTAAAATAGAACAAAATATTATTGCAGACTTTTTCTCTAAAAATGCAAAAACAGACTTAGTATTCATAAGGAAATATGCCCCGATATATTAAGGATACAGTACTTAAGTGAGCATAAAATACTGCTCAGAAAGATAGTGGTCAGCACAGAATATGTATTTGAGATGCTTTTTTAGTTAACCTGTATGTATACACACATTTATACACACACACACAATTTCATACGTAGCTGACTAGTGAACAGAGACAAATTTGTGTGCTTTATGACTCTCTGAGTTCACAGGTGCGTACTCAACAGATCTTTAAGTTGGAGAGTGAAAACCCTGATTACATGAGCCTGGATCTGTGTAAGCATGTTCCACGCAACAGTGGGGCCTCCCCACTCATTCCCCGTGTTATGGAGTTAATGTGACTGCACTGACTGTTTTTCCCTGGTGAGTACCGAGTACCCCACAGCACAGAGAAAATCACAATCTGTAGGGTACTGAGCATTAATTAATCATCCATATAACATGGAACTTCACATTTTCTTTCGGTCTTGCACAGCCGCATAGCACGATACACTTGGGATTACCAGTAATACCTTTTCGTTTACATAGCTTAATTATATATGTCATTGAATGCTAGCATATACATAGGCAAGCTAAGATACAGCAACAGAAGTTACCCAGATTTGTAGTTTACAATGATAATACAGAACTTTGAGGCACATATTAAAAATATCAAGAGAAAAGCATCTTACAGTTTATTTTAACATATATAGTAAACATCTGAATTTCTTTTTACACAGGTAATGGCTAGGGCTTGTATATTTTAAACACTGCTGAATAAAACTGAACCTTTTACAAACCCACCAAGCCAATATGTTTTCTTTGAAACAATATAAAGTGTGTGGCTACGAAAACAGTGTGACACATGTAAAAAAAAAATCAAAAACAATGTACCGTAGGGTAACATTTTGATAACTGGAGGAAAACAAAAGATTATGTACATAAATATATATATTTATATATATATATATAGCAAATTACAGTTTCCCGCACTGAACATTTATCAAGTACACAAGTACTGAACAATACTGGACAGTGTGCTTTGCCACACCTTGTGGTCTCCTTAAATTCTTGTGAGAATGGAAGACAAGTTTCTATGGAGGATACAACTTGTTCAGTGGTGCAAGCTCACACAAGAATTGAAAAAATGTAGAGAAACCAAAAACCCACACCAGAAATGCCTGTTGTTTCCAGCACAGGCATCTCTAACAACAAAACACCATTAATGCTCTGCTGTTATTTAAGCACGTGCCCCAGCACAGGGTCTCCTTGCAGAGAGCTGACTGTACGAGAGAGAGCTTTATTCTGAACGACAGCTGTCGTGTGCTGAGGGTGACGAATCTGGGCAACAATCTGATGCTCAGCTTTGTCTGCTGGCTTGCCAAAGCTGTCACCTTTCTTATGGACAGATCAGTAGGGAGCAGCCACTTCTGAGCTCACCTACAGAAACTGTACCCTCTCTCTTGAAGCTGAGCAGCCACTCCCATGAGTTTCAGATATAAAACAAGGCACGAGCGAGTTTTTTGGCCGTTACATTTCCAGTGCTCTAGGAACTGTAGTTATTAACATGAAGGGAGGAGTTGGAAAAGGTGACACCAAACTATTTTTGAGGACTCTGTACACAATTACTCATATTTTTGTTTTGAAAATAAAAAGCATCCACACCACACATTTCATCTAACCTGGGCAGAAATGCTAAGCTCAGGTTCTTAATGCATAAATAACGATCCTCAGTGAAAAGGATGACGTAGTACTCCATTGGGTTCTAGTGAGGTTATCAGAAACCGTCTTTGAAATATTGCATTATTAGCAAGGAATAACATTCCCATTTAGGTGTCCTTTGGAGCACATGATACAAATATTTATGGTATAAAAAGTACTTAGTTGTCTCCACAGGTTAGTGATGTCTGGAACTTGGAGGGTTGTAAATCCAGTCCATTACAATTAGAGTCATACTTCCAATCATGAAGATTATGCCAACTATAAGAAAAATTAGAGCCTGCAATTGGAAAATAAAATTATATTAATTATGTTGATGAATGCACCATAGTTCACTGACTATTCCATGGGAATCTTATTTATACAGCACTCAGAGCCTGAATTTAGGACATTCTCTGTGACTAAGACTAAATAATATCATATAGGGCTACACGAATCATAGTTAATCCTATATAGAAGTTCAGTGTAATTTCTGCTCTGCCTGTGCTTCTACCCAGGAATAAATTTCAAATCGAGAGAGCTGGGCTATAGATCACCTGACCTTAAAAAACCACTTTGTTAAAATGAATAATAATACAAATATAACAGAAGAACTTTTTTTTTCTTAAAAAACTGGCCTATTGTCAATGAATGATCTTTGTCTGTAATATCAAGAACAGCTTCAGGGTTAATCCTTTTCATCCTTATTAGACAAATAGGCAAGCCCATCTCTCTCCTCTAAAAGCATTTCTGTATATGTTCAAATGATTCAGATGCTTACATCATTCCCCCTTTGCTTTAGTGGAACTCTAGTTTACCATAATCTGTCCACTTTTAACAATATTCTGCCTCACATCACAAAGATTAGTATTGTATGCAATCTTAGTGCAGGGTGGGAAATTCTAGATACGCTCAACACACAGAAACTTGAAGAATGAAGAGAGAGAGACATGAACAAATATTCACAGTTTCACTGCTTCAAAAGTGATCTTCAGAAAGCATCTCATGATAGTAAAGATTTTTCTTTTATACTTGCATTATGTACGAATAGAAATTCTTCCATTTCAATGTACGTTGTTTGTTGTATACATGTATATAGATGTAGATATGTATATCTATTTACATTATGTGTCTGCATATGTATTTTATCAATATTTTTTCAATTAATTCTTCAAAGGACACCTCCTAAGTGATACCATCAAATGTGCAAATAGGTATTCGTGTTCAAGATAAAAGGCAGTGCTGTGGCAGTCCAGCATGACCGATAAACACATGCTGTGTATGAATGATAGACTTTCATATATATCTCCCGTAGGTGTATCTGTCTCAGTGGGGAACTCACAACTCTCTGTTACTTCATTATTTCTGCAGTACAACCTCCTTCTTAACCTTGACCTCAGATTTTCCTCTTAAGCCACAGCTGGCCTTATAGTGTGAACCAACAGCTCCTTATGTAGTATTTAGGTATTATTTATACATGTGCAGGTCTTAGCTAGAGCTTAGGTTGGATTAAATAAATGCCTTTTTCTAGTGATTTAAGACACACTTTAACCTAGACAAATACTGTTTATTTTACAATTTGCTGGGCCTGAGACTTATTCTATTTTTTCTGTAAACAGGTAGATTGCAGAAGTTCATGAACGGAGCAAATTTCCTTACATCAGAGATGCATGCAGCATCAGTAGATGACTGGTTTGTCATATTAGGCCTTTTTTGCCTGTACTGATTGTTTTGCCTAGTGTGAAAGAGCTGTGATGGATCCTCCCCCATACACACTCTATCCTCTGTTCCTGGTTTCTGATATCACTCCTGAGCTGTGCCACAGTGAAAATTCTTTCATTGCTCTAATCTCATGATCTTTACTGCAAACAAGACCAATACAGTGGCTTCATTTACTATTGCCAGTCCCGCTCCAGGTCTTTGACCCCTCAAAGCTGTTCTTCACTAATCATAGCAGTGATATCCACATGGCAAGGTAATTAAAATGATGGGTCTGCTAGGCAGAGTTGGTTTTATGCTGGTAGCCTCATTCAGATTAAGAACAATACCACAAACCTCGTGAATATTTATAAAAATGCTTTAGCAGTGAAATCCCCCCCCCCCCCGGCTTTGACTTCAACAGGGCCAAGAGTCCTTTCCAGTTTTTTAGATGAATTAATCTCTGGAGCACACGTAATCTGAGGAACTGAATGCTGTTGTTTACGAGGTGCCAAAACTTTTGGTCAGGCCCTACACAGAGAAGGAAGCTTGCTGTATTTTTACTCACAGGAATCTGTAGCGGTAGGGCCCCAAAGTCTTTGACTTGTGGATGCTGGCTTTCTGTGATAATGTGACTCCCATGGCCTGCCCACTTCCCTCTTCCACTGCCCTGCTCTATCCCTACTGGCACTCCTGCCCCTGTCAGTGAGGTGGCAGCTCAGGCACTGAGCCCTTGCTCTTCAGTGGCTGCGGGCCACAGCCCCATGCGGTTGGTCCACATCCAGCTGGACATGGTGTCTGAGGAGCAGCCACCCAGCAAGCTCTGCCCTCTCTGCTACAGGGTCCTGACGACTTGAAAAGGAGTGGGGGAGACACTGCTCAGCATGAACCACTGTGCGTCTTAAATCAGAGCTCTAAAGTTAATAGTGACCAAGCATTCTGAGTGAAATGCTTCATTTATGATCATCTACCAGATGTTGCGAGTCAAAGTCTGAGTATCTGTGATCAGCAGAAAGCACAAAACCTCTCTTCCTTCCTTCTGCCATCTCTGCCAGCCCACTTACCCCAATCTTCTGGGGAGACCTCAGAGGCTCCTTCTTAACAAGCCGTATGTAGAAGGCAGCAGGAAGAATGAAAATCAACATCGTCGCAGAAGAGGCACCTAGAACAGAAACTAGATCTGAGTACTGTGCTCTGTAAGCAAATACATCAGAGTGGCGTACGCTGCAAAAAAAAGAGCGTGTAGGGTGCTAGCTGCTGTGCTAATTCCAGTTGCAGAAAAAGGGATCAGTCTCATATTCGGTAATCATGCAGAACTGTCTTGTATTCACCCAGAACTTGCACAGTTTCACTTCCAGGCTACAAAAAAGTCTCAGGTTGGTCTCTGCCTAGGGAATAATTATACTGGATTTTATCGGGTCTGATTCAGGCCTGTGTTGTGTTCTTTGGAGGACCATTGTCCCCTTCTGCTAAGATCCAGACTTGAGACAGTTCTTTAGGTGTCTACACACTTATCT
Source organism: Apteryx rowi (assembly GCF_003343035.1). NCBI lineage: Eukaryota > Metazoa > Chordata > Aves > Apterygiformes > Apterygidae > Apteryx > Apteryx rowi. Next base: position 951,563 of record NW_020449875.1, read on the forward strand.
GAGCATTCAGGGCCTGAGAAAGAGCCTGGTGGTGGGAGGATTCCTTGAATCCAGCGCAGCTGCCTGCAGTACAGATGATACATGTGAGCTGGTCCTCCAGACTGCCACTGTAGTCAGTGGAAACAAATAGGCACTTCCAGGGTACGATTACCCTGGAGAGGAGGTGTCTAAAACAGGGCAGCTGAGTTGTGCCCTGGACGTGCCTATTTCTCTCCCCTCAATGGAGGGGCCCTTAACAGAGCCCAGAGTGATAACTTAGATGTAAAAAGCTGGGAGGTGCAAAGTGGCTGCCTGCATGAAGTACAAAATACGAAAAAGGCACCAGCACAAAAAACCCATGGAGGGTGCCAGGCTCAAGGGCATCTCAGTCCCTAAGTCCTCAAGCAACTTGGAGGACGGAGACTCTCTGCCCAGTGGTCAGGAGCCAAAATTGACTGGAAGAAAGAGGTAGGGAGAGAACTGTGAATTTCAAAAGAAACACATTACTTTTCTCTCTTTTTTAACATCATAGTTTGAAAGTCAATATGTTTTGTACAGGTTAGAGATGCTTGAAAATCCCTTTCCCCCCCCCATGCACAAGATGCCCTTTTTTTTGTCAAAATGTGAATTCCTTATCAGTTTTTATGCTAGATTTATTAGATTCCTTGTGCCTCATGCAGGCTGACAGCTAAGCTGGGTAGAATTTGGCTTTGTGTGTCAGCTATTTGGGAATTTTTATTTCCCTTTTAACTTTTCCTATATAAACTCAAACCTGTGTTTAAATTACTCCATTGTAAGACCTGAACTGAGAAATGTCATTCAGTCCATGAATGTAAATATATTGTGGAAAGGATTAACACAGTAAATGGAAAGTATTTATGAAACCTACCGATAAATCCAAAGATGTCTTTAATAGCGGGGACAAAAATTACAAGCAGGTTATTAAAAGCAAGAATTACTGCTGCAATCAGGAAATGTCTTATCCAGCTGAATGGCCTTTTGGGAAACAGCAATGCACTGACAGATGAACGAATCTGTAATATGAAAACCATCAGGAAAAGTAAAATAGCAATTAATTTATTTTTGGTTTTTCACTTTTTAAATAATCTTCTGACTGAAGAAATGTGTGAAATGTGTTTTCAGCCTTTACTTCCCTTAATGTAATCTCGCTCTGATAAAGGTTTTTGAGAACTACGTTCACTATTTAATGCAGAAACTCAAATATTTGCAGTGCAGAAGAAAGACAAGTAAATAGGGTGTAAAATCAGGGAGATGAAATCTGTTCAACTGAAAGATGCTAGTATCAGCAAAAAAAACCCCTAAGAAACCCCCACTATGAATACTAATCAGCAGGCAAAAATGCACGGATGAAATATGAGTTGCTGTATTCCTGAACCTGATCCCTTTGAAATTCCCACAAGAGTTCTGTCATTTACTTTCATGAGAGAAAGAGCAAGCTTTTGTTTTACTTGCATTAAAAAAAAAAAAGTATACATATCAAAATAAAAGCATATCTTACAATGTGTCTTGGAAATTATATTCTTAAAAGCTATTGTAAAGGATCCTTTTTGTTCCACTGATTTTTCTCACATGAATATGCGACTCTTGCTTTTTCATCAACAAAGACACTAAGTAAGAAAAAAGTTAACAGCAAATCCCTTTGGCGGCAGAAGACAGTGTTACTCTGAAGTACTGTGATAAACTTAAAAGATTTGAAGGGTAGGTGTTGAATAAAAATGGTTTTAAACAAAAAAAAGCTCAAAAAGCACTTTTGTTTAGTTGTTTCAGACAACTGTTTCTGGATGAGTTTGGCAATCTGGTAAATGTATGAAGTTCTGTCAAACTTGGAGCCCATTATCTGAAAACACAGCATTAATTTTGCATTTTATGTTTTTCAGGCTGAAGTGAGCCAAAGCTGTGAATGAAGAGGGAGGCAGATTGCAAAAATTTAGTTCAGTCCCTGAGTTGTAAAACAGCATTACTACACTAAAGAACTGATGCCCTGTATTCCTACTCACTTACTGTCAGCATCTTGTGTATTATTCCCACTGTGATGTTGCCCTTGAAATGAAGTTATCAGAAAATTTTACAGTGACTGATGTTATATAGACCGATCTTTAAAAAATATTTTTGCAGTGCAATGAATATTTTTTTGAAAAGAATAAACTCTGACTACTTTAAGAAAATACAAATGTAATAGTTCATAAAAAAGTAGTTGGTACAGCTATGCTGCATGTTTAGAGTAATTAGATCATCACTAATGCTGAGCTGGCTATCCTGATAGGCCATATCAAATTGTTTGATACGCTGGCTTTAAAATAAATGATAACTTCTAAGGAATTCTTTTAACAGAGCAATTAGTTCTGTGGTATGTAACTGCTAAGCTTCTGTACACTATTCAGGTATAAAAATAATTACACAGAAAACTAAAAATGGAAAATACTACATCTGTCTGACAGAGGTTTTTGTAATGCCTTGAACCTATTTTCACCTGAAAAATGATCAGTTAGTTAAGACTAATATAAACACTTATCCATCTCTTTCAACATCACATTTAAGGCAGAACATCAGAATGCTCTGCATGCCATGGGGACCAACCGCTGTGGGTGCTTTATACCAGAGCAGATTTTTTTTGCAGATGACCTTGAATGGGGATCACTGCTCTTAAGTATTTGTCTGTGAGACTGGAAACAATACCTCTGCACAACTTGTGTTTGCATCCAGGACAATGGAGCAACAGGACCCCAGGATTACTGCTCCCATCAGACAGGAACATTAAAGTGTGATGTAGTTTGCTGGAAACCTGCCAAGTACATGATGCTGGAGTTGTATGGGCCCTACAAAATGGCACACTGGTCCCCTGAAATTTATTGTCAAGGATCAACTATTTCCTCCTTGGCTGTGTAGCAGTGCAGGGAGGGCCTGAGGGACGGTGCTGTATGTTCAGGAGTCCAAAGGTCTGCTCTTCAAGCTGAGATTGATCCCTGAAGAGTGATTTAGCTTCTCTTTCTGTCCCTGCTGCTATGGATATTGTATTTTTCCCTATGAACAGCACCTAGAAGTTCTGAACTTTGCTCAGGTATCCAACTATGTGGCTGCATCTTGACTGCATTTGTTTTTCTGCCACTTAGCCTCTTTTCCTGTTCCTAGGCTCAACTGAAGATGTTGGTTTGGGAAGGCTCCCACAGCCTCTTGCGTGAGCACAGGAGGTGAACTGGTAGGTGTGTTGCGTTATACGTCTCTCTGTCAATGGACCCAGTTTCACTGACTGGAGTCAGTTCGCCAGTGGGAACACACAGGAAACCTACTCAAGTGTAAAATGGCATGTTCCCCCTTGGAGCTATGGTCCTTAAATATATGGTGTTGCCTGAGGAAAGCCACCTCTACAGCCCTCTACAATGTTAAAATTAAAACCCACAGCAGTGCCTAGAGCCTGCTCTACACCCTCTTTAACAAAGGTTTTTCAATGCATGTCCCAGTATCGTCACCCACAATTGTTCCTAACATGAAGGATAAGAATTTTTTAATGATCATTATTTGATCATATACTACATATAATAATATTTGTGACATCCAAGTTAGCACCTACACTAAGCAATATGCACAAGGCCTCTACTTCTCTACCTTGATCCTCATGGAGTCAGGTCTGGCAGCTCTGCATAACATGTGGCTTGAGCGGCACGTGTCTGTCTTGAATTTGGATGCTATAGTAGTTGCATATGTCTGTATTAGGAAATCTCGTAAATGGTTTGAGTGTGTTCCCAAGTCCTCCCTACTTACACTGCTGCTCTGTTAAATATAGTACAGAGAGGGCCAGAGAGAGACATGGCAGCTGTTCCTGAGGGCTGATTTATTTCAGTCTTTCAAAGTTTGCAGCCCTAACTACCTATGATCCTTGCTTCAGGCAAATTATATATGAGAAAATGGACCCTTCCCAAATCAAAACTCACGCTTCCTTTTCTTAAATGTTAAGGACTGTCTATGTAAATTTTACAGCAGCTAACCACAGTCAGTGTGTACAGGCTAGCCCAGATTTCAGCTTCGTCCACTCTTACTTACAGGGAACAGGACAAGGGGCACAGTCAAAGTTACAGCCACCAGCACTGCGAGGCGAACTGTCAGAAGGAGGGTGTCAAAAGTGTACACTTTGGTGTATGTATGAAGTAACTCATCCTCAACTTCTCCTGCAGAAGGGAAACAGAAAGGAGTTAAACTACTCAAGCAATATCTGCACATGCAAAAGGGAGATCTTTATACTGCAGTGAGATAAGATTAGCTCTGGCCCAGCTGCTGTCATTAGATATGTGTTACAGGCTAGGCACGAAAGAGGTATTTTCCCAGAGTGACTGGTACAAGTCATCATCCAGAGATGACTTTGGTAATACAGCTCTGAGGTGATGCTTTGTGTTCAAGGATCTCAAACGACTTTCTCAGAGTCATTAAATAGATGTGAAAATTGAGGCAAAATAATTTCTCTGATATGAAATAAAAAATAACTCCCTGAACTGGGACTAGATCTCCCAACTTCCACACAAGTCTTCCAACTTTCAAACAGAGCCCCCTTGCCACAGCAATATAATACAGATTATGCTGTGTCATTCACTTCTGCACTGTAATAGAGGAACTAACAAGGTAAAAAGAGGTGGCGTTTGCAGAAAACTGTGGGCTAATATAGGGACTACTCTGTTTACCTACCAGTTAGGCCAGCTCATCCATATTTTTTTTACACTAGAATGATTTGCACCTGTTTTTCAGCATAGGTGAAGCTGAATTAGTGGTGTCAGAGCTAGGATGGGTAGCATTTAATTGTGTCATGCAAAGCTGTTGAGTATCAGAGTATTTTTAGTACTGTCACTCTTGGCCTTTGTCAAGAGCCAAGTTTACAGTAGCTTGTTTGAGTTCACAAAATCAAGAGATACACAGCTGGTCCCCCTAGTAGGTACTTCTGAGTCTCTAACAGCTGACAAACTTGTAGCCTGGCAGCTGGATATGTCTCACCACTTATTCAGGACGTTACACGCTGTGTATTATTTTTGAATAACATGTACGCCTGTACTCATGACAACCAAAAACACACAGACACTTGATCCTAAGCGTGAAAACTCCATCTCTCCTGCTTTAAAGTTAGGGGGAAAATTCTGCAGAGAACAGGGCCTTGACCTACCATAGAAGGTAAGGTATCCAAAGAGAGCAGCCAGAAGATACATGACAAGCATGCCGGTAATGGAGATATTTGAGACATTCTGCATCCTCTTTCGGGAACGGCTGAAGTAGGAAAGAAAGAGAGTAACAGTGCTATTCTTACAAAGCCTCTATTTGTTCATGAAGTACTCTGAAGAGTACTCGAATCACTCTACTGGCATCACCTCACTGGCTGGTAAATTCGTAGCAACTGTGTCAGTTATACAGGGGTCTCTAGTTCAAGCTTCACAGCTCTGAGCAGAACAGCACAGATTTATTAAAGTGTACTGAAACTTCATTTCTACTGTTTACTTAGTGACAACATGTAAATGCCTTGTGTTATTCTGTATGTCATTATTTAAACACTAGCAATCTCAAACTGTGTTTTTTTTTAAATAAAAAATGGAGCAGCTAAAATTACAGAGGCTGGTAATAATAATGAGATGAGCTTTCAGTCAGCTCTATGCGAATACCCTTATATCAACATAGAGCTGTTCTGCAGGTTCAAGAACTTCCTGCAGGTCAAATCCCTTCTTTAGAGATTCTTTGGTTAAAAATGTGCTATAAGAAAATCTTCAGCTTATGGGGGCCTGAAGCAGGCTTCCAAGTCATCTGGGAACTTTGATTTCTTCTGAGGTTAAACAAGCTAAAATAGGAGGCAATGGGGCTTGACCTTCTTGAGTTTTGCTGCCCAACCTCCTGTAATTTAATTTCTGCTGCTGAGCAGGTGCATTTTTTAGTCCTTCCCAACTGACAACTCTGTGCTAGTTTAAGCATTATTTTATTTTTGATATTTGATAAGCAAATGTGTTTGATTTTTGATACTTGATAAGCAAAATGGGCTGGGTTAAGAGCATATGTAAGACACCCAAACCAATGGCATCCCAGGAAACTTTAAGAGTAAGCAACAGCTGATCCAGACACAGAACTCATTAAGATATTTTTAGAAATCAGAATTCTCTGTTTCAGTGTTATATGTTGTGCAATCAAGCTCCCCAGTGTTTTTCACATCATTCAAAGGATTATCCAGATTGCTCCCTTCCTAAGTAAGTATCATCCAGTGTGGATCTCTGAACAGTGGTTCTCTCTCACCAATATATGATTATTATGTCAAAGCAAAGCCAATATCTGCTTATTATGGAACACAATAAATCATTAATGGGTGGGTGTTTACATATCATCAGTCAAGGCAAAATGCCTAGAAAGTGATCCCTAGCTACGGTTAACTGGAAGTATAGAACAAAATTTAAGAACCTTACTCTTTCAGTTCACTGTATATTGGTAGCACCTCAGGGTGGCATACGAATGCAAACGCCAGGATGGGTATTGCATACGCAGTCTGTAAAATAAATCTTCCATTAGTAAGAATGGACACTACTGTATCTCTGACTTTCGGCAGGCAGCAGTTTAGTGGTGGTATGAATGGCTAAAGATAATTCAACAGAATCTCCCTTACCCGTGAATTGAACACAAAGTATTTTGGCTGACACATGTCATTGCTGTCACTGTGTGCTTCAAATTCCACTCCACTTTTAGGGAAGGTGTCTCTTGGCTCCTCAAGGCCTGGCATGTGCTCAGCTGTGTTGTCCATCATGAAGTTCACCCCAGAATTGAGAGACTCATTAGGTAGCATGACCAAGTGCATGGGCACAGTGTTGTTGATGGATGTCCAGTTTCCAGCCCCATGTTCCATGACGGGGAGAGGGCAGGGGATTTGGAATTTGTTGTAGATTACCTACAACAAAAGTAGACAATGTGATCACAAGAGTACAGCCACAGGAGATTGCACTTACACCTGTTTTTGATAGCAGTAACATGAGAATTTTTTATTCAGCATGACCAATTACAGTTACAGTTCCTGATCCATGAATTCAGCCCTGGTCCACGATACCTTGTTTCTGACATGATTATTTAAGGAAACAAGGCTTTATATCATTAAACTGCGTGTATCTGTATCTGACAGATCCTTCCTAATAACTTTGGAGACCACTGGGTAATTTCAACCAAGTCTGACAGACCAAAAAAATTCTGTTCCTTCAACATATTCAGTTCCCTCATGCTCTCTGAAAATAGATGACTGGATAGAGTGAAACCCTATGAAAGTCTGCACTGACAGGCAGGCTAAGATGATCACCCTTGATAAGCCAACAGAAGTATAAGCAGACACAGTGAAGAGGGAGAGGAAAGAGAGGGAGCAAGAAACTAAGTGTCATCACTTCTGCTACGCCTGGAAGTATTTGTTGTTAGTCTGCTTCTGCTGTTGTTCTGCTTTATGTTTTATCCTTTCAAGTGCTGTTTTTAGCCTGATCTTTTTTATTCTGATTTTGTTTGGCACTAGGGTAATTGATTTGATTCACCTGCAGGTGCTCTTCTAACATCTACATTAAATTGTCGCAGCAAGGAATTTTATGGTGTTGCAAAGTTTACAGACTCTGTATTTGCATAGAGACATATCCTGAACAATCACCTACCACACTGACAAAGAAAACCATACAGCTCAGTGAAAAACCACTTGTATAACCAAGATAACCTGTGAAGTAAGAGAGAGAGAGAGAGAGAGAGAAACAGTTTAGCCACATATAAATTCACAAGTCTAGCCGAAATAAGAAATGAGGTTAAGCAGGGCGTTAACCTTACCTAAGCTCTTTAGAAGGGAGAGGGGAAGAATAATTCCAACTGTTACAAATATGACAAGGTAGTTCCCATTTAAGTACCATTCTCTGAAGAGGGGAAATAAAAAAATAACAATAATTTTTATTGACATTAAAGTGAAATTTTTTTATCTAAGGTTGAGATTGGGCAAAGGTACCTACCCAGAACTCTCCTCAAGTTTCATAAATGCTCTGATCACTTCAGGGAGTTCATATTTAATAATAAAGAGGTAGCTTGACATTGCTGGAAAAAAATAAACAAATGTCTTTAGAGGAAACAACACAGTTCCAAAAAAATCATTTGTTATAGAAAGCAATAATACTTTATGAAAAGCACACTGTTTTGAGAATCAGTTTTAATTAAAATAGAGAAATGAGTTTCGCTTAAATAGGACGGTGAGTAAAGAGATGGTATGTTCTTTTGATGTTGTTCTGCTTTTAGTGTACTGAATGACATCCAGCATTCAGCCTTGTATTCATCCCTGCATTCATCCAGTATTGTATTCAGAATACAATATAGTTATTACTGAATTAACATATTCAAATCATTGTTATGATGAAATTTACATTCCTAATGTAAATTTACATTCTTCCATTTTCTTTGCTATTGTAAATGTTGTTTTTTCAATTGGCACTGTCCGTCCACTTCTTTAGTAACATTGATTGTCACTGCCTCTGAATCTCTTGTCCCCCTTGTCCCTTCTATTTCCAACTTCTTTTTTTTCCAATACTTTATTCCATGGATCTAGAAGATTAACTGTCGTGATTCCTGATGGAAGGGTGGACCTCTGTATATCTCATTTAAATCTACTGACAGCAGGCATTTTTTTTTCCAGTTATCTTACCTCGGCCACAGAGAGGTCCCTGGAAATCTATGGATCAGTGTTAGACAACAGTTTGGAAACCATTGAACTAGATGCCTAGCTATTCCTCTCTACCAGAGAAGCATATTTCTCCCTGAATTCAAACACATATGATATCCAGGCTTGTGAAAGGAAAGAGACATCCAAGCCATTTCAGCCATTTTCAGAGTCTCTTCATCAGTCATGGAGAGATCCCAGGCAACTAACATTGACTGGACACCAAAGTGTCAGATAGATAAAACTAGGCAAGATAAATTCCTCCTGTCCTTCCTTACTACAATAGTAGTGAAGAGCACATACTGTGGCTTGCTCATCTCTGATGCCATGTAGGCAAAAAGCACTGGTATTCTGTAGAACAACATTAGAAGTTAGAAAACCTTTTTTCTAAGAACATTTTCCCCTTACCTCCAATATTCTGCATTGTAACAGAAATGAAAACACCACATTTTCCAGGCCATCCAAATGCCTTTTCTCCCAGCTTTTCATATATTAGTGAGCCTGAGAAAAACAAAGCAAAACAAAGAAATATGGGCCACTACCCTGGATGCACTTGAGGAACTGCATTCCAAGGTAAAATATGTGCAAGTAGTAAGAACTTTTAGCCAGCCACAGCCTGATCCTCATACCTCCTTCTTTTGATATCTTCAGTAAGAGGTGGACGGAGTAGAGTGACAATACCGCTACGCTGAGCAGCAGAACTCTGCAAGGCAAAGCAGAAATCAGAATCCCAAACAGGACATCAAAGACACTCAGTTAATTTGTATGAGCACAATTTATGCTTGCTTGTTCTTCTGAAGTTCAATGTGTAAATAGCTCTCAGCAAGTTTGTTCTTTGGACCTGTGGTACAAAATGCAGAGATAAGTGTCAACTGTAGCTTACTAGTGGCTGCACTGGGACCTTATGCACCCCAAAAGTCCCTTGGAGCTTGTTTAAATGCAGGTAGGTGCCAATTCCATGCTCTTCCACAAAGACAGAATTGTGCATCTTAACAAGACCCTACTGAATTAAACAGATCTCTATGCAAAAGTCAGGTGTTTGGTCTCCTGCTTGCTCCCTGACCTGTCATTTCAACCTCTCTCTTTACACAGAGCTGTGTCCCCAACACCCTCCCCCCCCCCAAAAAAAAAAAAAAAAGAATTGAAATAACTTCACTGCCAGTTCCTGTCTAGTCAGTACTTTTGAAAATCAGGCCATTTTACCGTGTAAACATGAAACTGTGGAATTTAACTTGAGGTACCCACTTTGCAAAGTACAGGAGAAATCTTGCATAGTGCTAAGGCATAGTACGACACTGGAAAACTTGCTTTCGGAGAGCTCACAGCATTCTTTTCTAGCCTAGTCTGCTTGAAGTTATTGGTGCATGAATTTATTAGTTCTGATTATTGCCTTGTTCCTTCCACATAAGATTTGCACTCTCTGTGATTTCAGTTATCAGCCTCTGGTGAAAAATGTATCTTTGTATGATATTTTCAGGCCACAATACCACGGGCAGCATATTTTATTACCATAACTATCTTGTCTTCAGCCTGCACAAGTGTGGCAGGTTGAAGACAAGTTGTTGCTGCAGAAGGGGACACAGTGATAACATGCTGGAGCTAGAAGATATCTAATCTATCTACTGATGTTCCTTATTCAGTGGCTGAACAGGAGGTTCCAGTGTTTCCATTCCACTGAAGATGAGGTTCAGATATCTCCCAGATATGGCAGATACTGACAACCAGCTTCTTAAGCAAGCTATAGTCTAAAAGCAGATGTGACATCAGTTTAGGGGCCATGTGATGGCCACCAGACATCACAAGTTTCTTTTAAGGTTCTTCCTCCAAGAGAGACAAACAGAACCATAGTCTTCATGTGAACAGGGTTGTGCCTCATTCTGTGGACAGAATGCACATAGCACAGGCTATGTGATATGGACTGAGATTGCAGCCATGGCTCATGGCTCAAGTCTCACGGCTGAGATTGCAGTGTATCAAATGGCAGCCTTTTTGACAAAGGGCACCCATGTAGCTGCTATTCAGAGACATGGTCTCCGTGCCCTGACATGTGAGGTGCACCTCTGCAAACCAAAGACATCTCAGTTGCACCCACTGAGTCATGTCAGGCAGCAGAAGAGGCTCCAGTGCATGCTCCATGCAATTCCAGACCTCTCCCATGGGAGAGGAGGAGATAACAGGAACTCCTGGAGTCTACGGAGCTTTAGGAGTCCTCCTCCCACCTTCACCCTGCAGAAAATCTTCCAGCATGAGAGTACTTGGGCAACACGAGAACAGTAAATCATCTGTTGCCAGCATATTCTGAATTAGCAGTAATGTACAGCAGCTTCCATTTAGTAGGTGGAATTTTTCTATCCCACTAACACCAATGTCACAATCTGTGAAAACAGAAGAAACTCCAGCAAGTGGATGCATGCCATCCAGGTAACAATATCCCCACATAGTTCTGCTCTTTTAAATAAAACTCTTTCCTCTACCAGAAGGGAGAATGTTCTCATGCACAAAGCATGAAAGTAGGACAGAAAAGAAAATGAGCTGCAGGGTAGAGACATCCTTTGTTTTTGCTATATAAGACTCCATAGGGTTGCTTTAGCATTACTCAAGGCTAAGGCTTGCATTCTGCTAGCACTGCCAACGGAGCTAATGTAACTAGGCTCACATCAGATTTTTTTTTCAGCCACACTTGTGAACGCACAGAGCCTCAAAAATAAAGATATTATAGAGGTAGTTTTTTTTCCCTAGAGAGGCCTGATATACCGTGGTTTTCTTTCCAGCAGTATAATTTATGGCCATACTAATTAGTACAAATGTTTGGAGAAAGCAAGGTTCCTAAACTAAGGAGCTGGGGAAAAAAAAATCTTAAGTTTTTCAGTTTCTAATGCAGTCAATTTTAGAACTAGGTTCCATTTTTGTATGTGTAAAGACTACATCTAAACCATTCAACTGCAGGTGCTGAGAAGTACTTATCTCAGAGAGTGGCATCATTTGCATCTACAATTAATTTTCAGTTACAAACTCTACTGGAAAAATAGGAGGTGTTTCTTAGCAACTGGAAGCTACGCATAGAATTTCAAGTGCTGTTGCAGTTCTAGTTATACAAGCTCCAAAAGTAAGAAATCATATAGTGATAGCCTTGCCACCTGATTTAAAGGCTTCTTAGATTTAAAAACAAAAAGCTAGTGTCATACGCTATTCCAGCCTAAAGAAGGATTAAAATTAAGGCTCCAATTAAAATTAAAGCCAATTGTTAAAGAGGAACAATTTTTCTGTACGTTCCCTCTCATTTGACAAGGTTAGCCGTAGATTAAAAAACTGCACATGGCTATCTGTTACTGTCAATCAAAACCATTTTGTATAGATGCTGTATGTCAGCTACATACCATGGTTGTCTGTGGTAGTACATTGAGTACAAATAGACTTGAGGGAGTGGGTGTCATTAAATCTGAATAAATCTGTGACTGCCTTTCTAGTCAAAACATACTACCATTTCAGACTTGCATTGAATATTCTTCTTCCATTTCTACATAGTGATTACATAGTTAGGATGGTGCAAATATATACTTTATGGGTGATTTATTGACCTTGTAGAATTCCTGTACTGAACCAGCAAGATTTCTGTTGTTATTTTAGGACCAGTATACTTGTTCTTCCTCTCTGCTTTTTGACTGGACAGTATCAATTCACAGTTGTGCTCCTGATACAAAACAGGCCGAAAATTAAAAAAATGGTTTGTCAGCACTGGATGGCTTCTTGTGGTGAGGCTAAAATGTTTTCATTACAGGAGATCTTACAACACTTTTCAGCTAACAAAACATGGTTCTTAAGCCAACTTACCTCTCTAACTGCAAGAACCAATAGCTCACTGCTTCTGTTCTGCTCACTTTTTGTCTGTGTACTTACACAAAAAGGATAATTCCAGTGTTGGCCATGGCATACGACAGCCCCAGGATACCACTGCCCATAATGGCGTTGCTCAGGTTAAAAGATGACATCCCAAATGAAGCCGTTCCCCGGTGCTGTCGGGAACAGTAACAGCAAATGGCGATTAACCTGCATTTTGCTGAGTGCAACAGACTAATTATTTCTTACTGCTTATCAAGGTTCCTGAGCCCACAGTCACTTAAGAAGTCCCTTTTGCCCCCAATGCCTGCTGTGCTGGCATGTGTTTGTGGTGTTTCCCTCCAGTTCTCCCTCATCTCCCTGGGGAGGAAGGCCACATCCCTGATGGCCAATGGAGATGATGCAGGCAGAACTGACTGCGTTGGCCAGCAGCAATGCAAAGAAATGCTTTTATCTAACAGGTTTCTCAACTTCTAGTTTAACAAATTCAGATGATTTTAAAAATTAATTCAACTGATTATTGAATTTTATCCTAGTAGGATGTGCTTCTTCCTCTGCGGAGCAAAAAATATATCTAGGGGTGGTGGGAGAGAAGAAAGCACCGTGTGGCTGGTGAATCCACTGCACCCGGGGAAGGAGAGTGGGAGAGGATTAAAATCTAGGAGAAGGAGGGGACTCTATGTCTCAGGGAGTAGCATCTGGCACCAGTTGGAAAGGGAAAATACAGCTGTTAATTTTAGTTGCAATTACAAACAACAATTTTCTCTTTTATTGGAAGTTTTTTTTTGAACAATCCTAATAAAGCCTGTAACATATCCAATAAAATAACATCTTTCTTTGTCATCAAATTCAGTTTAACTTTGAATAAAGTTAAATCCTGAGCAGACAGATACACACAAACACATATACACACATGCACACATGCTGTGTTCCTATCTGCACATGGAGTTGCCTAGAGAGTCTGAGGAGTGCTAAGAGTGTAATGCTCAGCATTGTAAAGCTAAACATAAATGTCATCTGTTTAAAGCAATGCAGCTGTATGTAAATTCATTTACACCAATCCTGGAAAAAAACAATACAAGCACACACACAATAAGGCCTAGAACTACCCTGAAATGGGAGTCTAAAAATGGAATTTTTTGTTCCACGTTTAAAGGAGTGTTGGCTTTTTTATTCACAAATTCTCATTTCAATTGCTTGTAAGCCTGAACCCAAGACTTAAGACTCCAGCCTGAATTCTTTCTCTTCTTGTGTCAGTGGTAACAAAGTTTCTCTGGATCAAATCTCCCCTCAGAAATATGTGAGCAAACCCACCCTTCGCTGGTGGGTGAGATCTTAGCATCTTGGGTAAGATGACACAGGTGCTGCTGAGGTCAGAATATGACCTGAGGAAGCTTTATGACTGCTTGTGAAGGAAAGACCCAGTTGTACTTGCCAGACAACAGAAAGAGTTTGCAGCACTAACTGCTAGGAAATATGTTTACTCTTCCAAAGCCAAGATTACACTGATCAAGCTCTAGAGTAACTTTGTTTACAAAAACTTTTGTAAAAAGATTCAGGTCAATAAATCTTATTTCGTGATAACCCTTAAAAATGAATAAAACTTACATATTCCTCACTATATTCTTCCAATTTCTTTTTACCCAGATATCCGTTTGTAAGGAACTTCTGACTTTCTGCATCATCACTAGCAAATGGACTGAACACAAAGAAAAGTGAGAAAACATTAGATAAGGCTTATGATACACATTATGTTCAACCAGTGCCCTTTGACGTTAGTGGAAACTTTACTTTGGCATTGGGACGAGTATTTATAAGTCCTTCAGGAAAAAAACTCTTTTCTCCTGCAAGAGTCTTATGTCCAATTGCATGGTTAATGGATCTTTGCATTGCCTTGAAAGTCCCTTTTAAAATTAGCAACCTTCAAGTAATATCTGATTGTGGAAGTTGGAAAGTAACAATTCTGACTTGCAGCAGTGGGCTCAGCTGAGCTCGTACTTCAAATCTGGGTAACCCAGAGCCTTGCAACTGCCCTGTCAGAGACCCACGCTGGGGTCTCGACAGGCTCAGGGCTGGAGGCCGACAGCTGGTCTTGAGATGTCTCTCTCGGGCCACCCAAACGCTGGAGCTGTGGGGGCTCCTCCTGTAAATACCTGAGCATGGGCAGTCCCAGCAACAGCATTTAGCTGCTGGCCTCCGTACCCTGCCCCAGAAACCTTTCCCCATCTCCTGCGAGGCTGAAGCACAGCAGGTGCATGCTCATGTTACGCTACCCCGTTGACATATTATTTCCATGCGTACTATGTGACTGGAGCGGCTGGATATTGCCAAGTGGGTGCTCAAAGCTGGGAGCCTGCAAAGGTCACTCCAGGCAATGAAAGGCAAGCGTGAACCTGGGATGTCCCTGCTATGCGAGGCACACCATTCATCAGGGCACAGAACAGACAGTTTTGTGCTGTAGGAAAACAGAAGCCAAACTATCAGACTGCTTTCAATGTATTGCCTATGAAATGCTTTGAGTCCGAGATGCCATTAGCGAAGCTGCTTTTCTGATTGCTGTTTTTTAGCCTTAACAGAGCTACCTTGAAACTCTTACCTCCTAATGGCAGCCTTTTCTGAATCAGCCATCTCCGTGTAGCTGTCTTCAAGGCTTTCCCCGCTGTTGCTCTGGTCATCAAGTTCGATGTTGACTTTTTGCAGCTCCATGCGATCCATTTGAGCGGTCAGCGCTTTCCAGTGCACACACTAGCTTCTTTAGGGTAAACAGCACTGAGCCTGCTGCTTGCGGGTTCACTTTACCATGTGGTGACTGCCAGAACACTCTGTTCTGCAAACAAAACACAAAAGAACTCATTAGAATTTTCCTCAAATTAGATAAATGTGTGTGAATCATTTGGTTTGTGTTTGTTCTTTGTAATAGCATTAAGAGAGGAAACTGTGTTGGACTGGGAAAATTCTGTATGAGCATAATGTTCCTTTATATACCAGCAGTTGGCCCCTCTGTTTTCCTCAAAAGGGGAGAAGAATGCAGTGACCGACAGATGCACGGTGGATGTCCAGTATGTGGTGAAATAACAAAACCAGAAGAAAATAATTTCTTGATTTGCGGTTTTTGAATCACAAGAGGATGGTAATGCAGCAAAGCTCACTTCATTAGAAATGGAGGGAATATATCAGGGTTTTACCAGTCTGCAAAACATACATACTCTTAAAGGAAATGTTCAGTGTTTTGAATCATTTGTCGTAAGATCAATATTGTCACAAGTTTTCATGTTTTTGGTAATTTGTCCCTTTCGTTGGGATCTAACCAAGGAGAAGAGCATCTCTGCATGGTCACTTCTTTGATAATTAAGAGGTGTAATTCTGTTATAGCAGTTTCTGTCTCTCAGTATATCCGTGTTTAATTCTCACCTTTCTCTACCACTAGAAGATCTGTCTCACACAGGGTGGTCATATAGGTGTAAGACTTACTATCTCTCGCTACCCTTGTTAGAAGAAATCCTGCCTTTTAAAAAATCATATGGATAAATGCTCCTCAGTCTATTTCTATATGGACCAAGGGAAACAATACAGAGCAAGTTTACAGAGAGCACTTTGCCTCCAGCATTTACAGCAGTTTCTTGTTACAATCTCAACTGCAGATACACATTTACATTCATTTTCTCATTTCCCAGGTTTGATTGATAAGAAAACACTGTGCAACAAATTTTGCAGCTTTACAGCACTTTTCCCTTCCCAAAGATATTCCTTGAGACGTCTCAGCATTGCTGTTCCACAGGTGAGGAGACAAAGACACAGTGGGGAAAGGAGCGAGCACAAATCAGGCAGCACATTACTGACACACCTGGGGCCAGAACTGCAGGCTCCTGGCACTTTAACTTCTGCCTTTCAGTCAGGCACACTGGCTGGATCCGTTATTATTTTCATAAATATCACATGCAAAATGCAGACCAGCGCTGCATAATAACAATATCAGAAAACAGTGAAACAAATAACTTCTACGTTTGCCTTGCTGTAACACTAAACCTGCAATTATTTAATAGCCTTTCTCCTGGTTTTGTATTTATGGATGTATAGGTCCTCTCTCAATGACAAGACTTTCAATATCCTCTGCTGCTGATTGCATGCTATTCCTAAGAGAATCTACAAACTTATTTATAGTGGCAAAATGTTAGAGTGCATGTGCTTAAAATGCAAATGTAAACTTTAAATACCAATCCTGGAAGCTAGAACTAACCACAGGTCAGAAACTAAAGTCAACTTCCATGCTTCTCACTAAAAGCATTCACCAGACTGAACAACTGAAAAGGAAAAAAATATCATAGTGTATTAGGTGATTTCCTACCAGAGAGAGCAGCTCTGTTTACTCCTTCCTGCTGCCACTCCAGGACTGTGACTGAGACTGATGACTGACTCCAGCATTAGGTCAGAGCTACTTGGCAGACTTGCATTCCTGGGACCTGATGCTCCTGCCCACTCAGGATAGGAATAACTCCAGGAGACAAAACAATTAAAAAAACGGAACCCTCACAACTGTGGTTTCATTCATAGAACTGGCTTTAAACACAGACATTGTCCTGTCTTAGGAACAGAATCATACCGATTCCAAATACTTATTTTTAATCTGCTATGTAAAAATCAGGCAAATAAATCTGACTACATTTAGCCCTATTCTGATACAGGTTAAAATCTCCACTATGCACATTATTTAATGCTTGTTGGAGAAACATCTTTTCCAGACGTGGCAGTCCAAAAAATACAGATCTTCAAAGAGTTGAGGAACAGAGAAAAAGCATGCAAAAAATTTGCCAGGAGTTAAGTTACATAGCAATTACACCGGGAAAAAAATCTGGAGAGCACAGCAAACACTGTTTGGAAAGGAGAGCAAAAATTGACCAGAATCATGCATTACAGCGTAAGGATCATTTTGGACATTGTCCTATCAAACATTTACACAAGTGAGTCATGTGACTTATGGGATCCATCTCAAGAGGCTGTAGAATTGCTGCATAAAGCAATGATTTGCCTTTTTTTTTTTCAATTTATGAATTCACAGAAATTTTCCAGTGAAGGTGCACACCTGTGGTTGACAAAATTAAATCTACTGAGAGCACAGCAGCAGGCACTTTTTAGGGAGCAGATGATAGAGCTCAAGGGGTCTGTAGACCTTGAGATGAAAACCATTGGCATAAATGTGGGCAGGATCAGACCCACAAGACAGACTCAGAGCTAGAGTTAGGTTCAAATCGTGCAAACACTATTAACTTTAACATTATTTATAACCAACATTTGCTTTGACCTTCAGCAGAACTTAGAGAAACTGGTTCTCAGCTGATGGAAATCCATTTCTTCATGTTCCTAACATTGTAAATACTGACAAGTGTTTGGGAAGACGTTGAGGTCCAGGTGCATTGGTAGCATGTGCTCCCCAAAGGTACTTGAAGGGGCAAAGCTGCTTACAAGGTCACAGCCTACATACCAGCACATCAACCACATGAGCAACGTATGAGATCTACACTCATTTGACCCTTTCATCTTCACTTCTCATGTACTCACTCACATGTTGCACTAAACAAACATGGAAAAAGTCAAGGAAGAGTCCTGGCAGCTCTGCCGTGAACTCAAAACCCTTGGGATGAGGGTCCATACAACCAGCCACCAGAGACATGGTCCTCTGCACCCTCTCACCCCCCATCCCAGCCCTGTGAGCTTTGTGGGGTGATAAGGCTACAACATATAAGGGCATACAATGCACATACATACAATACACATACATAAAATAAAGGGCACCGCTAACCCTTCAAGTGATTGCTCAGCCCAAGAAGAACATGGAAGAGTCCCACACTTCTTGTGTAGCTTCCCTAATGGTGAGACCTCATTTATAAACAGAGGATGCACTAGCTGGCTATGTTTAACAGAAAATGTCTGCAGTTGCATTTCGCACCCTGTCCAAGGCTGCAGTGTGCCTGGGTCCGTATGACAGGCATCAGACCGACCCATTCTGGGGTTCTTCATGGCGGCACCACCAGCTGCTCCAAGCACCTCATGGCCAACTGGGCTGCGGCAGTCCTGCGCCCTGGCAAAAGCGTAACCCACTGTCCCAGAGGGATTTTAGAGCAAAACACTGAAGTGCATCTACCTGGGATTTCATGCTTTCTGGTTCAGAATTCTGGATTTGAGTGCTCAAATCCTGTTTTGGGCATCTAAACCCACTGACTGACTTCCTTTCCCAATAAAGGATTGTTGTAAGTCTGAACATAAAGGAGAAGCTGTCCACTTCTTTTTCTTTTCCTTTAATTAGGATCAACTCTATTTTTCCATTATGTTTACAAGCAGGGAAAAATCTGTTAGCTTTACAGTATTGCTTGATCTTGGCTTCAATGTGATAATGCTTTTGCTGCCTCTTGTGGTATTTGGCTGAACAGAAAAGACTTTTCTTAAAATACGGCATTAAAATGGAAATACTGGCTGCAGAAAAGATCCACCTATTATCTGAGGAAAGTTATTTATCCCCATAAAGCTATTTTTCTCTTAAAGTATAGGGTACAGTTCTGTATCATTTATTAAATAATGTTTTTTAGAAATAGAAAACTATGAACTTTTTTGGCATCTGATTTCACAATGCTGCTGACTTCTTTCCAGGCTGCAGTTAGGATTTTAAGAGAATGGACAACCATCAGACAGGCAAGTAATGCCAGATCACAGATATGACTAACATTTTTTGTTTTGTTTTTTTTAATATCAATATTCTTAAGGCCCATCGTGGTATCTGAATCAGCAGATTTTGCCTTATTCTTCATCTGCTTGACAGTGAGTTTACAAAATTATTGTCTGTGCAGCTATTTCAAAATGAAAAAAGTGTTATCACTGTGAAATAAACAATTAAAATGGAAAGCCTGCTTTCACAAATTCACTTACTAAACTCCCTTACCAACTCCCTTACCAGCTAAATCAGAAGTCTCGATAAAAATTCTCAGAAGTTAGCCAAGGGCTCTGAAAGAAAGCAAGCATACTATTTCTTAACTGCCTGGTCACTTTTAAACATCTCCTGCTACTTCTGTAGTTGCTTAGGTTTTGATTTTCTGCACAAAAAAAGGCTGAATTTCATGCCTGAAGAAAAACAAACATACTCTCCAACATAAATTATCATGACAGTAAATCTTAAGGACCCCATCATTCACATTGCACTTATATTTACAGCCTAATTACATTTTTGAAACTTTTTTTTTTTAATATTCAATTTTTAAAGATGTGGAAAATATCTAAAATAAATTGATTATACCTTGTAAAGAAAAAGTTTTAGGTTTACCTCTGAGTCAAACAGGTTCTCTTGCTTGCTTGTTAAGCAGGATATATCTTTTAGGAATTGCACCTGTAATGAAAAGTTTGCTCATGTGCAACCTAGAGCAGTTGGACAGTGATTTAAAGACAAATGGGAGTGTATCAGATGAACCAATCAACAGCTGCTACACCCCAACAACTCCCTTTGACAAACTTGCGTCAGCTCTTTTTAAAAAAAAGGAGAAAAAAAAGAAGAAAGGTAAATCAGTTTATTGGAGCACACTGAGGGCAAACATCTCAGTTACCAGAGCTATTTGCTCTCTGAGCTTAGCACTATTACAAAATGCATATCTGCAGAATGCTTCACCTAGACTTGATCATGCTTTCATTTGATAATTTTGGTTTTTGAAAGGTATGTAAGTGTGCATTAAACTTGCATTAGCACAGTAGGAATAAGCCTTAAAAATATCACCTAGGATAAATAGCTAAGGGATCCCACAATTTTCTATCATCTCTGCCACTAATAGGCATCTTGAAATTGCAGTCAGGTCAGCACAGGCAAGACTGATCAGAAGTGTGTACTTTCAGATATGTTGGGTGACCTGTGCCTTAGTTTCCCGGTTGAAATATTTACCATAACTGCTATTGCAGAGGGCTGGTGTGGTATACGTCAAGTGACAAATGCTATTCATTTGACTGCAGTATAGAAGACCTGCAGAGAAGTACTTCATTATCTTTGATGTGCCTGTTGTATTTTAGAATTTATACCCTTTTATCCAATTACATAATGGCCATCATTAAAAAACAACCCCTTAACTCCCCCCTCCCATGTAGGCTTTGTGATCAAAAGACTCAGGCTGGCACGTCTGAGACGGCAGAAAGACAAGTGAGGGTATGTGACTCTTAATTCCCATTGTTTCCCGCGGAGCATTTCAGGCTGTTTTAGCTGAGCTGGAGGACAACCCATGGGACCCTCGCCCTGCTGTAGGGCAGTGGCCGGGCACTTTCCAGCACATGGTTTCCTGTAGCGGAGGGCTGGCTTGGCGCCGCCGTGGCCGGGGCTGCCCCCATGCTCATGCAGTGCAGTGGCCATGGCCTGGGCGCCCTGACTGGGGGGAACCTGGGTGCAAACACCCCATCCCCTGCCACTGCGCTGTGTCGGGCAAAGCCAGAGCAGCTGGGCTTCTGCCGGCTTGCTGTGGCTGCTGCACTAAGGTGTGGTACATCTTGATTTCCCCCTCTCCCCTCAAAAATTTTAGACTCTCATGAACAGTTTCAAAAAAACAAGCTCCATCTCCTTCAGTTGCACATGCCCATGAAAATGTGATTGATTACAAAGACAGTTATGTAAATCAAAACTACCCAACTAAAACAAGTTTCTGCTGTAAAAGTAGTGCAGTTTTACCAAGAGGCACAAGGTTTGGAGCATGAGGTCCTATGTTGCATTGCACCTATTAATATAGTTGGAAAAATGTGCAAACTTCTGGGCTTAGACTTGTTGAAAGGAGTTGGAGTCTGAAAGCTGTCCATATTTTCTATTACATCAGCCGGTCTAATGAGGGATACACTCTCTTCCTATAAAGCATACAACTGTGTCTTTAATGAATTAATGTAGTTCTTAATCACTTGAAAGAATCATGTTTTGGCACCAAAATATTCTCTAACATTACTACAAGTGAGGTGACTGCAATTGCAAAAGGGGATGGGGGAAGGAAGCCCTGCTCTGCTTTGCAGTTTGTTTGTTTTGTACACTTGACAGAACTGTGGGTATAGGCAGTTTCCTCATTGCCCTGTTGTTCATGTGGATGTCTCATGTAACAACAGGGGAGAGAAAAACATTTCTTTAAACAAATGAAAATATGATTGTAAACCATAAAGCAAACAGCAGGGGGATTTAGGGACAGATGTACTAACAAACCAGCAACAGCTGTAAAAATTACTTCTAATACATTTTCTGAACATGATTAAAAAAATAATAATCAAGATTAGTGTTCACTTCCTTTTCAAATACCACAGATACCAATATCTGTATTTGATATCCAGAGAGTCTAAGTAACATGCCACAATTCTCTCTGTAGTCAAATCATAGTACTTGGATTGATTTTTACTCCGTGCATGGAGGGATGGGTGGAGTTGTCAAGACTGATGGCGCACTGACTTCACTGAGACCGCCCCTGCCTGCCCAGCAGCTGCGCCTGCCCTAGGCCCTAATGCCCAAAAGATGCCAGTCGGTATATGGTGAGCTGCCAGGTGAGCCTGGCATAAACCATCCACATGCTTGTAAGCAATTTTATCTGCAGAAGAGGATCCACCTGTGAAAATATGGAGTTTCTTGACACTGCCAGCTCTTTCTGTGTATTCCTAACTAGAAAAGCATTGGTTCATTTTCACCAGGAAAGACTTCTCTCCACAGAGCAACTGTCACTGCCTGATCTTGCTTCAAGGGAGACAAACGGTAACTCCTTGGATTGCAACCCCCGTTCTGTCTTGTCTTCAATGTTGCTGTATTTTGTTTCACTACTTCTAAAGAAAACTTTGCCTTTGCTAAGATTACTCAAGATCATACATGAGTTTAAAGAAGCAAATATATCTTCTTGCTTTCTAGCAAAGAAAAGAACCAAGTTTTTGATTATAATGTTGGGAACACAGTGAGGAAGAAAAAACGCAACCTCAGGCTATGTGCATCCATCCCTGGTTCTAGCTGGCTCTGGTCTTCTGCGGGGCATGTCTCAGCTGCAGGCACTCTGCAGTTGGAGCAGCTCCTCTTACACTTGGGGAAAGGCCAAGTGTACTGCTTTATACCAAAGGCCAAAAAAGCTGTTAAACAAATCTGCACAGTTCTCATTTCTCTGTCAGTTTGTGGGGCTGACTATACTACAAACTCTGATAGTTATCTATCTGTGCTCTGTCTATGGAGCACCCTCCAGCTCACCAGTGAGTGCCTCTCCCTCAGTTTGCAGACCTGTGTTTACTCCCTTTCTGCGGAAGCTCAGTGAACTGCAGCTAGAACAAGCACTATGATACTGGGAAATCATATACTATACTTTCTTCTTCTAACGCCTTTTGGCTAGTCAGCATCTTATAGAGACAGCACATGATGCAGTAATACATGCCACTGCTTACAGGAAAAAAATTGCGGACATGGACTATCTAAGGACCGGGAGCACATTTTTTGCACAGAATAGGCTTTCCCTCAATAATCTTCTATACCTAGAAGGGTGTTTGGACAGCAGAGGTTTTCAGCTAGACATGGAGTTAGCAGTGATGGCAGTGCTACTTGGTAGGGCTCAGTGTCACTTTGCTCCAGGTACAGCCTCCCACATTCCCGACTTTCCAGAATTCCCATTTTCTCAGCACTATCATACTCTTTAGGGTGCTTGCAGCAAAATCTATCAGCCATTGCTCAAAGCACTCATCTGTGGCAAAGAGCAATGAAAAGCTTGTTTGATTGTGCAAACGGGGAGTGCTGGCTCCAAGCTCAGCGCTTCAGGTCCCCCAAACATGGGGACCACTAAAGCACTGATGGTGGGGCCCAGTGCGTTCTGCTGCTGGCCTCCCTGCCTCTGGCCCAGCGATGCCCCACTTGTGTGGGCTACAGCAATCAGCTTCTGAGACAGACTAGAGAAATGCTGACAGAGTTTCTAGGATTCTGGCAAAGGCAAAGCTGGTCATAGCTGCGCTGCTAGCCCTGGCAGTTGCCTACTATGCTTGCACCCGGAGCCTAGACTGGCAAAAAGATGATGGATGGATGAAAAGAGGTTGATTCTGAAAGTGCAGGAGATGTTTTTATCAAAATACTAAGCAAATTTTTACTGTGTTTTGGCCTTGGGGTTTTAGAATGTGAGGTTATACAAATGGTTTATTAGCATTTTCCTGCTTTCTGCAAATAGGAAACCCTACCTTCACCTATAAGCTAAAAATAATAAGATGACTATTTTGGAGTAACTGCTACTCTCTGGCTCATATTAGCTTCCTCTTGCTGCAAGATCCTTATGTCTGTGCTTGCTTCTTGTTCAACAAACCATCCTCTGAAGTCGTAGGAGACTTTGTTGGAGCTCTGAATTTATATTTCAGTCTCTACAAATTGTCATCATCATTCAAACAGCCAGTCTGTAAGGGAAAGCAAAGTGTATTTTGATGCTTTGTTATGACTGTCTGTTGTTTTTTGGTATGCTAGAAGGAAAAATAATACTGTGACACTAAACCACCTGTATTCAAAGCACCTGCCCCTATTACGCATCTACATACAAACAAGTCCAAACCCAAATTTAAAAGGGTTAGAGTATATTATACAGGAATCATTTCAGCTTTAGCTGAATCTAGCTATGCTTTATCCTTAGTAATACACAGAAATGAAAATTTACTCTTTATTTCACAGTTTCATTAAGATTAAGGCCAAGAGTAATGTCAGTCACCCTGAATTCTCACCCAGATCATGCAAATCCAAGGAGCTGCATGACTTCAGCTAGACTAAAACATTTGGATCTTCAGGATAGAAAAAGTTGAGTGAGTAGGGCTTATTTAAGCTGGCAAAGAGGGTCTAAGGGGAGACCTGAGAGCAAGCTTTAGCTACTTGAAGGGTAGTTACAAAGATGACGGAGCCAGACATTTCTCAGTAGTGCCAGACAACAAGGGGCAGCAGCCACAAACTGTGGGAGGTGCAGGGTGGATATTAGGAGAAAGTTTTCTCTTTAAAAGTAGTGCAGCTCTGGAACACATTGCTCTGGGAGGCTGGAACTCTCCATCCTTGGAGGTTTTCAAGACTTCACAAAGCAAAGCCATGTCTGAACTGACCCAGCATTAGTGACAGTCCCACTTCGCTCAGGCGGTGGCTCTAGATGAACTCCAGAGGTCCTATCCAACCAGTGTTTTGATAATTCTGATAAACTGCTTAGTGCCACAGACAGGAAAGCAAAGATATTAAAGATGCCTTCAAAACTACTCATGGCAGGAATATAATTAGGTGAGACATGGCCAAACGTTAGGCAAACAACACTCCATGTGTCAGAAACAGGTTAAAAAAAAGATTTAGAGAGGAATTCAATACTCCATTGATTTCTTCAAGAGATTTACTGAAGAAAGAACAGAAGGTTTTGGCTTAAGAAATCATTTCATCTTCACACATACACTGTAAATACAAAACTACCCACACAGTGCTGAAAGTGCTCTTTTAAAATGCTAATATTTACAAATTTTGCAAAACAAAACTGAGGATAGTTGGTAAATGCATTAAATTTTCTCTAGCAGTATAACTGAGGTATGTTTTGAAAAAATGCTGCAACATCCTGTTTTTCATTTCCAAAAACATAATTTCTTGGTATCCCCAAGTTTATGCCAGTATCTCTGACAATAATGAGCTTCACAAGGCAAGTATGAAAAGTTGCATCTAGCAATTACCTACAGTAAATGGAGGAAGAGCTAAAACAGACTATTTAACAAAACTCAAGCAATTCATTTTAAGAACTAGGATTCCTCATAATAAGCACAGGTTTCAGAATCATGGCTATAATTTACAACATATTAATTGGTTTGCTACCATGCTTTTGACCATTCGCTTACCACATTAAGTGTGACTAGAGATGGCACTGGATATTTTCTTTGCACCATTACCACATCTCCCTTTCATAATGATTCCTGCCAGTGCAGACGGTAAGGATTTATTGTTGACCAATATTTTTAAGCTGAAGGTAAAGACAGAGAGGTTCAGATTCATCACACATAAAAAAAGGCACTTCACTGCAATGACTAAGAAAGTAGACAATTTACCTTAAGGTCCCTGTACCTTCAACATAGAGAGACAGGAACATCTCAGACAACAATTCAGCCTGCCTAAGTTCTGTATTGCTCTCTGAAAATGCCTCTTTCTCTACTGAATGCAGAAGCGGCTTATGGTCAGCAGCCAGCTTTCAATACTTCAGTTAGGTGCTTAAAAGTTGATGGGGTGCATGTGGGCCGTGGGAAGGGTATACACATTATTTATGTTATTTTAAAAAAGGACTAACTATACAAAACGTGTTTCGCCTTCTTTCTATTTGAATGATGTCAGAAATGGACAAAAACATCTTCTCTTGATTTTTACCCGAGGTCTTCTTGTTGTTCCACACCCTCACATAAAAAAGTTGACTCCAATGATGCTGATCTCCCCTCCGTTATTTTGAGAACACATCTGGGAACATCCTGCACTGTTAGGACAATTATTCCTGGCTTCAAGCCTTATCTGAGTGAGGGCAGGGGGCTACCTGGAGATTCTTGCTGCAAGCCTGTGTCTGTTGTTTGTGTTCTGAAAGTGCCCATGTGTGCTAGGAAAAACATATTGTCCATGCTCTACACAGAAAGAGACTGAACAAACATAGCTGCAGGGCAGAGGAATGACAAATTCACTTGGTAGTGAATAGCCACTGCTGGATAATATGCAAGATAACACCATGGTTTTGTGAACAATGTTTTTAAATATAATAACTCATAGAGAAATATTGAGGTGTTAGACCAGGTTAGCTTGTTCCCTTTCTGTGCTGATATGTGTAAGAAGTCTTAACATCCCTGATCTTTTGGAGCTACATAATGCAATTTATCCAATCTCTTTACGCTGTGCTGTTTGCTAAATGTAGAAAACTCCTTTTTATGGTGACTACAAGAATGCCTATGTTTTCTCATAGCTGTTGCCACTTTCTACCCTACTGTGAGAGAGCTATTTTGGGCACGTGAATGTACCCTCTATTAGATAATGGTGACTTGGGCAGTGAGTGATGCTGAGACTCAGGGACCCTGGGAGCATCCAGATCTGCACATCAGGCATGTCTTTGGGAGCTGTGCTTCTTTTAAAAACCCTGCTTGCAGGTACAGGTCTGCTAGGTGAAAAGGAAGTGATCATCATTCATTTTTTAATGGGGAACACATTTTTGGTCATGTCTAGTCAGTCAGAGAAGCCTATATTTGTGTAGCAGTGTACAGCCCTCAATAGCCTCCATAATAGCTGGTATGGCCTGCTGGGACTAACAAGCTGGTCAACACCACTCCTCATTTCATGGTTGCAGAGTAAAGGGCTGGAAGAGCTCTCAGAAAACTGTCTGGGCTATACCAGCATGAGTGCAGCCAGCAGGCTGAGGGAAGAGATTATTCCCCCCATCTGGCACTTCTGAGACGACATCTCGCTTTTGGGCCCCCCAATACAAGAAAGACACTGACAAACTGGAGTGCCACAGAGGTCAACCAAGACAGCTTGGGCCTGGAGTACAAGGGATATGAGGAGAGGCTGAGAGAGCTGGGTTTGTTCAGCCTGGAGAAGAGAAGGCTAAGGGAGATATTATTGCTGTCTACAACCACCTAACAGGGGATATGGAGAAGAGAGAGCCAGACTCTCCTTGGAGGTGCGCAGAGATACAATGGACACAAGATGGAACATGAGTAATTCTGATTTGATATTAGGAAAAGTTTTTCCACAATGAGGGCAGTCAAACGTTGGAAGCAGTTACCAAGAAAGGTTGCAAAATCGCCACTATTGGAGCTATTGAGAACTCGACTGGACACAGCCCTGAGCAACCTGCTGCAGTTGGCTCTGCTTTGAGCAGGGGCTGGACCAAATGGGTTTCTGAGGCCCCTTCTAGCCTACATGACTCTATTCTACCTACTCTATTGCCTTGCCCACAGTAGGATTAACAATACCTGGGCCCTTTCTGACTGAGACCAGAAGCATAACTGCAGCTCCTGTGGTGAGCTAAGGAAAGGAGATGGACAAGGGGATAGGTCACAACTTTTATTAGACCACTGACCTAGCTGGAAAATGTGAGCAAGCCCTTGATCACAGGCATTTGTCTAATCTATCTATGAATATGTTCATGTTAACCATGATTTGGCTCTGTGTGTTTCAGTTGTTGTTGTATTAGGAGTTAATAAGTTTGTATAAAACTTACTAAAACTTATTTATAAAAATAACATGTTCATATAAACTAGATTCAATTAAAATCAGTCCATGAAAACAATCAGAGTTCCCTTTCTTTAGCAGACTCCGCAGGAGAGCAATACTGTTATTTGTACTGCTTGAACAGTGTATAATACTTTGCAGCACTCAATAACATTACTCAGACCCTGAGAGCAAAGTCAGCTCTTCAGAAGAAATCAGGGTGAGGTACCACCCTTAAAAAGGTTTATATTTACAAGGAGGAAAAAGCATGTCTTCAGAGACCCATGGGTGTTGACAGTTTACAAGGATTTCCTATTTATTAAAATGAATGAGCAAAGAGGTGAAACTGATACATTCCAGGACTTAATTCTCCAGTAGAGCAGGAGTCCATTATTCTCTTCCGGTGGTAAGACGAAGATGTATACACAGTAATCAAACCTGCTATCCTCAGACTCTACAGGATGATGGCCCCATAGGTAGTCCGGAACATGAAACTGAATTCCTGGTTTTGCTGCAGACTTTTCCTGGATCTTGAACACACCTCTAAGGCTGTATTCACAAAGAGTTTAGGCACCAGGATGGCAGTTAAAGCTCATGCCAACATGTTAGGCACTTGAATCTTCCCTGGGGAGGTCCATGAGGTACTCAGTGTCCTTGTCCTGTACTGCCACCACACAGGCACGGCTGAGCAGCTTAGGACCTGGGGAAATCAGACTCCACAAAATGCAAATTCCTTTGCTCAAGGCTCATTTCAGCCTAGTCTTTTATATATGTTCAGAACACACCAAACAGCGGTATGAAATACAATGAAACTTTGACTCTCCTCCATGCTGGACTACTGAGAGTCCCATGGATCTGACTGGCTTTGAGCATGGGCAGTGTCAGCACGTCTGCCCAAAGCACACCTTGTAGACAAACTCATAGCAGCTCAGAATAAGTTGTCTACATGTCCTTCATGGACCTGATCCACTCTCTGCTCCCCAGTCCTCCATCTGCAAAATGGGGGATGTAGTACATCCTTATTTCCCTTGGACATATAGATAAGAACAGCAAAGGAGCACAGAGATTCTCAAGGAAAATAGGCTGCCATTTATCAGCTGCTATTTAACAGAATGAATGATATTGTAAAGCTGCATAAAAAAGACAAAGTGCCAAAAGGGTTAAACAGATCAAAATCATACTCTATGTGAAACATTCCTGTTGTTACTTTTTTGTTGAAATTTCATATCTGGAAAAGCTTTGTCTCTGTCAGTTCCACATACTTTTCTTGATAGTGGTCCTTACCCAATGGTAGTGACTTTTTGTAATGTTTTATTAACTTCTAAAAAAAAATAAATCACCAAATGACTTATAACAATGATTCATATTATTGTTATTGCTCATTATTATCATTTGTCATATGAGACAATGCCTGGCTGTGCATTTTTCCTCTTTAAAAAGAGAAATCTGGCTCAGCTCTGAAGGCTCCAAATTCTGTTTATTATACTAGTTGAAACATGTTTATTACACTGTCATGTTTTTATATCCCTCCTGCTACCTTGTGAAAAGCATACTTTTGCTCTGACCAAACTGTGAAAATTTTACAAGGTTTTGCTCTCTGTGATCAAACCATTGATCCACTGAGTTCAACAACCTTGTGTGATGGTAGCCTGTGTCTGACCCAGCAGATTGGCCTTTACCTGTCAGTACTGTACTTAATTCTGAGAGGCACTCCATGGGGAGGATTCCTTCCTGACTCCTAATCCTGGTTCATCATATTTCCTGAGTTTTAAGCTCTATTCTTTCCTAAAATGTGAGATAGGAATGGTTATACGTTGCCTGTCTGCATGATTATTAGTATAATGGTATTTGATCAAGAGGAGAACCTGCAAGAGACGTATGTAATAACTGAAAATAACAATGATAAAGAAAAACTAATGGCAATCCTATTCTCATCCTGCAGCTGCAATGAATTCATGGAAAACCTTGGCTCAGAGTCTTTCCAAGCACTTAACTGAGCCTTTTGGACTTCTGAGCCACACTGAGTCCACAACTTTTGATGGCAAGAACTCTGCCAAATGACTTTCTGAACACAAATAATGATCAAAGAAAGTCACATTATGGAAACCCAGTCACAAGTGATATTTCTTAGTTGTGTACCTTATCTGAAAGGCTAACAATTGCAAAACTCTGTCTTTCAGACCTGGGGTCTGGAAGTGTGAATTTCCCTCCTGAATTCTATCATCTGGTCTAACGAATTATATTACCTTCCCCTACAAATCTTGCTTCATGAGGATTGTCTATGCTTTGGTAACCAGTGGGATGTTGTTAGAAACACACTAGAGGTTCATTATGGCATAAAACCCTCCCAAGCAGTTTGCTTGGCTTTGCAGTGGTATTAATATTTATTGATACTGTCGCAGACCCAGCAAGATTACCCAGACGTGGTCAGCACACTGTGGTCACAGTTCATATAGGGTTACAATATAAAAGCACTCTTCCTTCACTTTTGAATTTAAGTAGTATTGTGTCAGAACTGGTGCCAATGAGCAGGATTCTTCAATCATTCAAAACGCTATTGGGAAAGGAAGGGAACCAGTGGCGCCTGGTTTCCTGCTTCTTGCTGCACAGATACAGGCTAAGTCTGAGCCACAGAGGAGCGATTCTAACACTATAGTTCCACGACTAGCTTAAGTCAACATAAGCAAATGCTGATGTTAAAAGAGGCTGTGCCAACTTCCCACTGACCCAATCACTGTTTTCACTCTCCTTGCTTCCCCAGTGACTGCAAATAGTCATACATACATATGTGAGGGGAAAAAAAAAGGCTAGTTTTAACCTAGAACATTGCCCTGATTCCACTCACTATGTGGCTGCATGAACATCTGGCAGAAGGGAGAGGGAGAGGTGGAAGTGGCAATAAGCAGGCACAGGTGAGGACTGGAAGGTAAGCCAGGACTGCTTTTTCCAGTTTAAACTGATTGGGGAGCTATAGAGGAGCTTACAGCACTTGTTTGAAGTTCCCTCAGGGCTAGAGAATAGTGGAGGATGGGGTGCATGAAAGCAGGAGTTTGATTTCTCTGATGCATTACACCTGGATTAGGCAGATAAGATGAAACCAATTTTTCTAATATAGAGAATATGCCACCTGAAATGTTTAACCTAGTCTAAACATAGCTAAAGTACCCTTCACTTACAAAGTGCTTCACTTTATCCATGATGACATCTAAAATCAAGTACCGATAATTTCAAATGAAACATAACCTAGTCAAGTTGCTCTTTTAAATCAAAACTCTCATCTTTTTTTAAAAGGAAAAGCACTTGCCTCATAAAAAGTTTTTATGTTTCAGAATATTATATTGAGAATAATGTTTCTTAATAATGACTCTTATAACAGCATTACTTAAAACATTTAAATCAATTAGTTCAATAAAATTATTCAACTGAACTGCAATATTTTGGCACTGTGACTGATTGAGTTTACTGCCTTTCCAATTAATGAAAGATTGGTTCCTTTAGCAATTACACTCTGATTAGTCCGCAGCAAGAACACTTTCCATTACTTATCCCCTACTGCTATCAAAGAGCCTTTATTGCTGGCTTTTCATTTTCTCTTTAATCCTAAATTAACAGAGTTTATCCCAATCCTTGCTCGCTAGAACTCTTGAGAAAAATTTGATTTAGAATTTTGTCAGTGCTAAAACTTTGTGGACATAGGTAAATCTGCTCAATACCAAGAAGGAACATTATCACCCACTAAGGGATTATCCCAACCACAACCACTGCTTGCTTTAGGCTTAATTTAAAAATGGTAGTTTTGACTGTTCACAAAAAAACATGAAGAAGCAGGAAAAAAGTGATTGTTTATCATGAAACATCATAAAATAGTTTAAAGAATCTTTCCATAGCCCAAGTAATCAAGCTTCTGTCAAGGTGAGATAATTGTCAGTCAAGCTCTCAATTCAAACACAGCTGCTGAAAAACAGAGACAAACGAAACCAGGCACTTCACTGCAGTTTGAGCACCTAACTTAAAAGCAGGTACAGAATCTTGGCAGTAGTTGAGAACCTGTTATAACTCCATACTGTTATAAAAACAGTCAGAAAAGAAGTCCAGATTGAAAAGTTTAGTCTTTTTGTAGCTGAAAACAAATGTATTTACCATGCTGGTTAAAATAGCTCTTAGTGAGAAAATTTGTTAGTATATTAATAATTTTTTGTCAGTATTTTAAAAGAAAAAGTATTTCTTGACTTGTAATAGGCAGTTAGTATTTCTTTTTATTAAACGCTATTAGTAAAAGCTTTTTCCTGGCTCAGCAGACTGAATGAACATGTCAGAGAAGACTGCAAGTACACTGCAATGAACAGTCAGCAATCCTGCAAAGACCTATACTTCTTTACTTCACTCTTTCCTGTTGAATGTGACGGGAAATTAGATATACAAGTACTGCTAGAACAGAATCATATTTACATTTGCTTCTGTACCATTAGCTTATGTGCCTCTTTTTGCATAATATGTTAAAGTATATTCATCATGTTATAAGTTTTGTCACTTATTCTTTTTGACTCTGTTAAGTACAATATGAATTAAAATCTGGATATCAACAGCTCTCACAGAAAACAAACTTTTTATTTTTTTGCACTGCACACTATACACTGCTATTATTTATATACTGTTGCGTAATTTTGCACAAATATTGATCAGTAATTTCGTAATCTGAAAAGCACAATTCCCGGGTGATGACCATGACCTTAAAAAAAGTCTAGAGAAAACAGCCTCATTACGAGACATACCTTGCAATAGATGTTTGTTTAACTGGAAATCTGCAAGAGCAGCTGCCCAGTGTAATGGTACATATTTGCTTCTGAATCCTTTCTCAAAGGCATTATTTAAACATGTTGATGAACTGAACTGCATTTCTCCCCACCTCCATTTGAGCAAAACAAGGAGACTCAGAAGATAAAATACATATGTGGTAAGTGAGAAATTTGCTTTCTATAGTGCTATTTAAATAGCAATGTGGGAAACATCCCTATTCCTATGCAGATGCAGTGTCTCTGTGTACTGCTCAGTCATATTTCTATTTGAAAGTGAATATACTTCTATTTCTAGAAGTGTTTGTGCATAGAGCTACTACTTGTCCATATTTGGCTTGATATTATCTAGCTACTCTAGCTTCACCAGTTTGGCAAGAAGAAATCAAGAGCTGCTGTACAGAGAACATCAGTCCAATCCAAGATATATGATTTGTTTCAGATTTGATTCTGATTTACCTTAGACTGCAAAATAGTGACAATGATAACAAGGGTTTTTATGATGTGGACAGCTGGACTAGCTATTGATTAGTTTCACAGATCATCTTCAACAGCAACCAGTGACAGCACTGATTTTTTCAGTCGCCCCTGTCCTGGGTGAGGTTCAATGCTGTGACCTAGAGGTGAAAGTGTCTGTTGTCCGTCTCCTGGCCAGTTGCACTGGCCAGTTTAAGCTTCCTTTCTGGGCTCTGTTCTAGCCTTTCTTCTGCCAATATCTATGGGAATCCCTTCAGCCTGTCAACACCTTGAATTAGCTGGAGAAATTTCTCCAAGTTTTCCTTTCCTCTTGGAGCTGGTTTGCCAATTTCTGCAGCAATTCAAGCTCCAAAAAAAGGAGTCAGAAGTGATAAAAGGCAGGACATTAATGGAACATGGCTGGGAGGGTGTCAGTCCTCCTCTCCTCCTCTGCTGGCCAAGGGTGTGAGTTGTAAGAAAGGGCTTGATCCATTGCCCCTTCCACTAGTGTGGGTAGCATTTGTGCAAGTGATCAACTTCACTCTTGCATAGAGGAAGACCTGAGCTAATTTAATAGTATACTAAGTGTCACAAAAACAATTTTTCTTAGAGCAGGAACAATGTTTTCCATAGTAAAATAAAAACAAAAAAGTGCATGATAAATAACACTTTTAAGGGGAGAGGGTGTTCTGTGATACCTATTGTAAACAAAACTAAAACTGTCTACCAGCCACTTGCTGTCTCCTTTGCTCTGTATCTTCACCTGCATTGGTGTCTGTAGGCAATAAACCATAAAGTAGAAACATGGACTGGATCCTGAGATATTCATTCAGGTTAAACTCTTATCTCTGGCAAAGAAAGTCCTGTCTGAGTAACTTTATCATCCCCTAATGTTTACATTGTAAAAGGAAGAAAGACGAAAAAATTCATTTTCCTTTAACAACTAGCAATTTTGTTCCTCTTCGTTTCACTAATCAGAACTTTACTCATCAAACTATTTTAAAAGCAGAAGGGTGAAATCATGCCTCCTAACAGGACTTGTGAGGCCCTTGAGAAGCAAAAGTTTGTTCCCTACTCTCAATCTTTAGTTTCACAATTCTAGTGGAATTTTCTGATTCTTATTAATTTACC
The DNA here is from genome assembly GCF_003343035.1 of Apteryx rowi. Classification (NCBI taxonomy): domain Eukaryota; kingdom Metazoa; phylum Chordata; class Aves; order Apterygiformes; family Apterygidae; genus Apteryx; species Apteryx rowi. The sequence continues at coordinate 985,632 of NW_020449875.1, forward strand.
ATGGATTTTCTCCTCCTTTGCAAATTCTTTTACATTTATTTCTGACATATAACATTTAAACTTTCAAATCTAAATGCTGGGTTATGTAAAGGAATAAAATAGAAAACATGAGGAACAGGGATAGTAGCAACTGAAGTGTCCTGTAAATTATGGTTCTGACTTGATAGAAACATTGGAAGATGTTATAGTCTTTGAGACAATGTTATGAAATTTTCTTTTTTATCAATATTTTGAGACAAAATGGGCTATCTCTATTGTTTATTAATAGAATTAGCAGTATATGGAGATACCATCCAAGGCAGTTATGAAATCTGTATCATCAACTGAATCATCAGGACGAGGTGGTAATCTTTACCACTACTGCCTGCAAAATGGTTTGCATCAGTGGGCCATGATATTTTTTAAGTCCTGATATTCAGTTCTAATGATCAGAAAAGTGTGATAATAATTTCCTTCCTATTTTACAATGATTTTGTGAAAATCAGTTTGTGCTTGTGCAGTACTTTGACTGGCTAAAATGCTGTATGAGTGCTCATCTTTTAATTGGACATCTGACCTTAACACAGCATTTCTTAACATTCTTAAGTTTTTCTTAACAACATAATTCTTATTTTTTTTAATTGTTTCCATCAAACTCTGAACTCTTTAGCTATGATGTGGTCTAGCATCTGATATTTTACACAAGGCTGTGGCTTCTATGATTTGAAAGGGAAATTCAAAATATTAATGGCATGATGATGAATCTTCCCCTTCTCTGAACTTTATGCACTCAGATGGTATTATTGATTTTTTTGTGTGATTAACCCTGTCACACTGTGGTTCTGAATTTTTGCTTTCTGGTTCTAAGAGTTTCCAGCAACAAACCAAAATCATGTCAAATCATGTACCAAAGTTAACTGTCACATGACTTTCAAGATCTACAATCTGTGTCTCTAAGGATGCAATACAAGAGGTAGTATTTCCAGATTTAACTCATAAATTTTCTATCATAAAGGTAAAGAGGGTGATAACAACAAGTATTACAGACCACCAGGGATGTCCACTAAGGAATGTTGGATTTATCACAAAACAAAAGCAATGGGAACTTATAGTTAAGTTCAAAACAACCCATTGCACCACAGAAAAGTGGTACATACAATAAGCAATATCAAACAGGTATGATATTTAAAGCATGTTTTGGACCTAGAATTTTTCCACCTCTTGTAGCTCTTTGATATTATGATCCATGCCTTTGTCATCTCAAGGTAATGCTTCAGTTGCACTCTGGTTGGGACTGTCCTTAAGGAAACCAGGAAAGTGTCAGCTGTTTCAGCTTATAGCCACTTACCTCATAAAGGATGGTGGAGGTTGTTCTGAGCACATTACCCTGATGCATCACACTGCTTTCTGCTGATTTTATCAGAATAGTTCAAAGGCTTTTACTTTCTGGAATCTGCTTATTTGAAAATTCATTGGTATATTATCACGAATGAGACTAACAGAGCTGCTCTGCATTACCCCACTGATATTAGATGGTGATTCACTCTTGGGGTCTATAAACTATGTTTTCTGGTGAAGATCCTTAAATGTAGAACTCAGTCCTCTCCTTTCAGTCCTCCTTGCTCCAGTTTTATACATACAAATAAAAGAAAGAGTCAAATATGCTGACCTGCTGTCTTAGAAGCATTTCTTTGCACATCAATGAATATGCCTAAAAATAACTGCTGTGGAAAATGCGGACACAGGGACATAATGGAAAAAAATGATTAATTACTAGTGCTTCATGGTGATGACTCTTTTGAAAAGTGAATAGGCTGGTGTTTTAGTCATATTTTGCTCATAGCTGGGTACCATAAAACATGTAGAGTTCATTATATACTATTATTCCTTTATTTGTATTCGTAGATAGTATTTTCTAAAGTTGCCAGTGTTGCAGCTATTGACCCTGAGCACGGCAATGGTAGATACTGGCTTGTATTTAGAAAGAAGGCCTTAAAACAAAAGATTGCAGGTGCACAATCTATTTCTCATCTTCTTCTAGTGCTGTGACATTTGATTTTGTGGAGATAGATATCTATCCTATTATTTGGTGCTGCAGAAACTAAACAAGTAGTTGGGCAGTAACATCCAAATACTGTAGCACTTCAAAACAGTCACCACCAAAAGCACCATCAAAATTATTTCAAGGATCTCTATGACTGCATTTAACACAAAGGGCCTTGATTTATTCTGTGTAAAAACCCGCCTTCTACAGTGTATGTCGAGGCAACATCTGAAACATATCCCATCTCTCTCTTTTTGACTATGGGAGTGAATTCTCAAAAAATATCTTTCCCTTCTCATTACCAGCTAATGATGTACATTTATGACCTGTTTGAGTTTCTCCATCCAGCTGTGTTCTTCCTGACTTAAGGGAAAGATGTGTTTGTTCAGTGTCACTGTTCAGCCAATTCAGTAATGAGTATCCACTGTTACTGGCTGACATGAAGCACAGAAGAAACAGTTCCAGTTAAACCTGAAGTCTTCATAAGGTCAACATACAAGCTCATATGCAAGTCCTCAGATAATAATCAGATTTTACAGGAATGTTGGACAAGGATATTTGTTTGTTTGCTTTTTTTGGTAAATTTTGATTTTTCCACCCCCAACCTTAAACCCCACAATTTTTAGAAAAAATATGTGCATTTAAAAATATGGTTGTAGAAGTTTTGTTTGAAAAATATTACTTTTTGGAATAAAGGATTTTGAGGAATATAGACATTTCCTACAAAAGTTGCTTTAATTAAAAAGAATGTCATGAAAGGAAAACATTTAATCAGGCCAACCTACAAATTTATACAAATGAATAATGCAAGAGTTATCCTGACATACACAGGGGATCTCATAAAGAAAAGCCTTCTCAGAAAGTTATTTACTCTTTTTCAAAGTTAATGATCAGAAAAATAAATAAGTGCCAAAAAGATAAACGTATTTGATTACTTCTAGCAATGCACTGCTTTCTTATATGTTATCCTGGAGAACACTCAAGTAATTGCTCAAAAAGAATGTGCTGGAGTCTACGAGTTAAATTTCTGATGCCATTTAGTTAAATTGAGTCATTAAATACAAGAGCTAGGGGCCAGATTCTCTGTTATACAAAAGTCTCTTTATTTCACTCTGGCAGTACAGAAGGGCTGTAAAACAAGTAATGCAATTAATGCCTGACTAAATGCCCACTGGCACAGACTGGAACAGCGAAAAGAAATTTAACCCCCCGAATTTTTCAGAAGATTTTTCTAAATGAAAAGTGCTATAACTGACATCAAAATCACTGGCTTCTCAAGATTAAAAACAAACTCACTGATTTTTTAATTTGACTTTTAAGACAGTGGTTTTCAGAAAGTGATTGAAGCCTTGAAAAAAAAATCCCTGGAGAAGTGCAAAAGCTTGTCTGGGTTTGGTTTAGGAACAGATTTTTTTCATAATTTGGCCAATTTGCAACACAAAAATAAGTATTTATGATAGAAATGCTGACATAACTTTACTAATAGCACTTCTAACAGGTTGTTACAATGTCTGTTTACTCAGGTACAGCATTAAATATGAGATGTGAACTCACCATAGCAACCCCTGCATCATATTGCAGATATGCTGCTTCTAAGCTACGGCGAATGTTTCTGAAGAAACATACAGGAATATTAGGTAAACATCTATCAATTTCAAATTGTGTTTCAAAAGTACTTTGCCATACAGTATAACAATAAGCAGAATAACTTTATGCTATTTAAATTATTACTTTATTACTGGACTTTACTTTTCATTGTCTCATGTTTATTGTCACAAAATGTAAGTTTAGCTAACTCCCCAAATCTCTGTGACAAAAATTGTGTCAATTTATCAAGCTCCTCCAAACTGTCGAAACGAATCCTTGCATGCCCTACTAATCCAGAAGACCCACTTGTCCTTTTCAGTCCTTCTCCTGCTGATGTCCTGAGACCTTGCAAAAAATACTATTGTTCACCATAAGGTATTAAATAGAATTACGTGAGTATAGTTAGGGCTGCAAGTAGATTTTCTGCTGAACTCTCTTATAGCCCCCTTTTAAGTGTATGACTATTTTGCTTTCATTGTCCCTCTGATTTTAATTTTCACCTTGAATTTTCCACATACATAAATATATATTTCTTTAATTTGTCTTTATTCAGGTTGGAGTCCCATCTTTTGCATAAATAAAAAAAGTCATTGTATTGTCAAAGTCACTGCTTCTTTTTTCTTTAAGTGTTTTCATCCTTTCAGTAAGTTGCCTACGATAGATATAAGCATTGTCTGTGTTGAATTTAATTTTAGTGCTTTTCCTTTTGAGACCTGATCCTTAATGTATCCAGTATTATTTTATATCTTAAAAAGAAATAGGTTTTGGGTTGCCACTGATGTGTCACTGACTTCAGCTTCACCAAAACCCTTGGCAAGTTGCCTGTTCATAGAGATCTACGTTAAATCACTTACATAATGCCTAAAGCATCCTGATGATGTCCAGTGGGTAGCTATTCCTTCTGCCGTCAGATTTTTGCTGCCAAACCTTCCTTACACTTTATCCAACAGCTCACAGCAGAATTTTCTCCTGGAAGGAGTAAAAGACCTGCTTTGGTCTTTTCTTGATATTAAGCAACTGTATTCTTTCTTTTCAGATCTCACATGTATAGGGGGAACATGCATTTTCTCATATTACCTGATAAGATTGATAAAGAATATGCCAGTACTCTGTTTTGCCGCATTAAGTTGTCTCCTTAGGTTCTTTCATCACTGCTGGCCAGCTTTCCTGATCCTGGGAGACACCAAAATCTTTACGCAGCTGGTTATGTGCCGTAGCCTGGGCGCAAGAGCATCACGTGAGCAGCTCAACAGCTGTGAGCAGCTCAGGGGTTACAAGCTCCCCTCCTCTCTGAGTCTAGCCCATACATGAAGGAGGAGCAGACTGAGAGAAGGCTGCTAGGTCTAGTATTACTAAATTACTGCTATTACAAAGTTATGCAATATAATTACCTTTTCCTGTTTCTTCTCCCAAGTCTGCTTTAGCCTGCTGGCACTAAGTAGTTATTCAATTTGTCAGGGAACTGGATATTTTAAGATCTCTGCTATAGTCTGAAGAAAGGAAGAGATGCTGGGTGTTGTTCAAAATAGTTGTTCACCTGGATGCAAACTATGCAATATGCATTGCACTTGTGACTGTCTAGAACCAGTATACTTAGATGAACTGCAATACAACTGGATGCTCACTTTCTATATAAACAATGGGAGTTTTATACCTACAGTTTTCTTCTACAGAATAGCACAAAACTTATCATCATCATTATGTGACCACCACAGAATCAGCTGCCTGATAAAACTCTGAAGTATTATCCAGTGTAATCATCAATAGCAATTGTTTTCTACACTTCGCAGCAGAAAGTTCAACACTTCACAGAGAACATCAGCAAGTCTTGGTAATTCTCTTTAACTTCAGCAGTGCCTCCCCTTATCCCCAATATCAACAGCAGCCCAACAGAGAGATGCTTCCCTGTGAGAAGACTTTGCCACCCTCTAACATCCCTCTGTAATGTAACATAATAGACACTGAATCCTGAGCCAGCCCAAAAGACCTCTGTCCACAACAGTGTTAAAACATGACATGGTATTGCTATTTTTCTAAAATAACAAGCCTGGCCAACCTTATTTCTAATCTTAGGGGCAACTGCAAAGGTTCAGCTGCCACTGTTTCCATCTTAATCATATTTCAAGACTTCCAAATCATAGAACAAAAAGTCCCATGAAGAATACAGCCACCTGAACAAAACAATAAATTAATAAAATCCTTGGGATTTTATTCTTGGGACTAACAAGTAGAGAAAAGAAGATGTTACTCCAAAATGTTCATGTATCTTGAATACATGAAATTTCTCTTAATGCCTAACTCTAGCAAAAAAGGAGAATTAATAGATCCAACAGCTATGGTTCATATATATTATAGATTGATCTCCTTCTATTTAACAACCTGAATTATGTGTTAGAAATATTTTACATCGGGTATGAATAGTGAAAAATCCTGAGCTATATCAGAACAAATTAATCTGCTATATGTCAACTGAAAATTATGAAAAAGCCTGTGTTTTTGCTAGAAAAAGTATGTGAAAATCAAGCTGCTATTGTATATTAGCTAAAAAAACACCTTGGAAATACCTCACTGACATAGATATAAATAAAGAAATCTCAAAAGCATTAATACAGCTATTAAAATACAAAAGTTCTGTGTTCTATAATAATTAATAAAATGAGTCCTATTAAGCAGCTATAACCTACTATTTGTTATATCCTCAAAATACATGGATGTGCTTTAAGAAAAAAAGGCTCTTCCTAATTAGAGAAGATAGGAAAAGACTTGTCTGGAACAGACTCAGACAAATTATTCCTTAGGGCTTCTACTTTGTTAGAGGTGAGGTGCAGTGAATTAGCAGGAGTAAAATTAACAGTATGTCCTTGGTTACACTGTCCTCACTGTTACTGAGAAATAAGTGCCAATAGACACAGATTAGGCTTAACGTGATACTGTCATCAAATTACTGAAGCTTTTGTCTTTGAACATACATTTTCATGCTCAAATAATGTAATTTCTCCTTTGATACACAAAAAGTGATGTTCTGAAGCTCACAGGCTTCTGTGAGAATTTGCAAACCTACACTGCTGAATTTGTGGAACAAAAAAGCATAATGTCAAGGAATATAGCTTTGATAATTTATGCAAAGCTAAACTTATTTTCACTTTGTTGATGCTGGATGCCACTTACCAAAGTCCTGAGTCACTTCTAACACCTCCTTTCCCCTTTTGCTCTCTCCCCACGCTTGCACTGCCTCATGTTGTGGTAGCAACGCCATTCACTTTGCAGCTTTAACAGGCCCCAAAACAGATATCTTTTGATAAATGTATGCTATGTAATTTTGCTATGTAATCTGCAATTAATACGAAAAGACAGAGGAAAATATGCCAAGGAATAGATACAGTTTTATGAAATATGTCAAAGAGCAGATACAGTTTTATGAAAGCTATTTTTTTTTTAAATGCACAATGTCCCCTATAATAGCAAGTTTGTTCTTCACTGTTTCTGATCTGCAATGAATGAAGACCATCCTACCTCGCCGTTTCAGTCAACTGATGAATTCTCTGCTGCCTTTCTTGGCTCTAGACGTTAGAGCACTTCCACGAACTAAAAGGATTTAGGCATAATCTCTGGAGGAGAATTGCTAAACTGTAAACACAATATACCTTCCCAAACATATGATCACATGAATATATTCAGTGTTATTCAGTGCACCAATTCACTAAAGATCTAATCTTGATTGCTTTATGGTATACCTTATAGGTCTTCTTTAACCTTAAACTAGTCAGTCTGGGGTGTATCATGTTCTAACTGGTTTTCATAGCAATTTGCTGAATCAGCTGGTTTAAAAATGTGTATATAGATCCTAAAGACCTCTGAAAATACAGAAATCTATGTTTAAAATAACTGTGGAAACTTAAGTTGACAGGATACTGACTACAAATGATCAATTAGCACAGATGAGAGCAATATCATGTTCAATATCATGTATCATTTTTGCATTCAACATTCAGGACAAGTGAGTTTTTGCATATGGTTGTAGGTGAAATAATGAGCAACTTTTAGAATAAAAATAAACACATATGTTCACTATCCCTATCACTACTGTAATCTTTATGTTATGCTTTGATTTACTTGTCTGAAACTGTACCGTTTCTTCTGGAAGTTGCATTATTGAGGTTTATTTCTTCTTTACCTGATTACAGTCACATTTATCACTGGATTATTATAGCAATAGCTTTCAAGTATTTTAAATTTTTAGACCCATAATGAATTTCTAGTGAATAAGGATACCTGCAGTGAATTTGATCCTGCTGACAGAAGCCTTGCACTTCCTACCTACCTGTCATGGGCCCTCAGAAACTGCCACCTTCAGTCAAGTTAAAAGGTTAAAACTACCGCTATATTCTGTAAAGTCTCTGCTGCCATGCTGGAATTCCCAAATTCTTTCTCTGTGCTAAGCAGTGAACTATTTATTACCTTGGCATGCTCCCTTCATTTGTCCTGAGAATTTGTGCTATTCCTTAATTAGATGGTTCAGGAAGGTCTTCTCTCTGTGGTACAGAAATGCAAAAACCTCAGTTAAATTGTGAATATTTTTGGTAGCAGAGTTAGAGATTCACTTAAAGACTCTAAGAATTTGAATAAACCAAAAGGCTTAATTGTCAATCAGCATGTCTGCATATCATCAAGAGGAAGCAATTTTCCTTTTATGAACTTGCACCTTTCTGTGCCAAACATGTTTACAAACCTTATATAGAAATCTACTGATGAAGTGGATCCACCTTGAATGCAATTTTAGGGGCGGGAGGCGAGAGGCTGTCCAGGAAGCGTGCTCTCCCCAGACCCACAGGGCCGGGCTGCCTGTATCCTAGAAGGGCTACACTAAAGCCATATTTTGTCTCTGTTTTTAATGCCTTTGCCATAACTGTGTGTCCACACAAAATCAGCCACTGCTAGGCTCCAGCGAGGATGCATGGTCCTGCTGGCACTGGGGAAACGCTGCTGAGCAGTGCCTGTCTTATTAATAGTTACAGATAGTTATGTTTTCTATCTGTGTTATAATCTGAAAGTTTCTTTAAGCTACTCATTGTGCACAGTTTTGACTGCCCCCCTGCTCACCGTAAAGGTAGCAGGAATCCTGTCCCCTGTTTCACTGTGACCAGCGGCAGCACAATTTGTCGTAGAGCATATGAGCTGCTGGAGATGTTCCCTTTAACGTATCACTGTAACTTCCTGACCTGTCTAGCCCTCTGTCCTCAAGCAATAATACCTCTGTTTTTCTGCATTTTGTGGAGCGGGTGCCTTTTGTTTTCTTTTTAACCTTTGATATCAGCTGGACTTGGTTTCAAACTGACTGGTTGATCCAAAGTACATTCCCCACAGGTTTGCTAGCTCCTGAAAAGTAGAAATTGCTGGCTGGGGTCCTCAGATGATGGAAATAATAATCTGTCTGAAATTGAGTATAAAATAATAATCATCTGGATTACTCTTCTATACCTAGGTTTATATATTTACTTCAGTTTAAACCATGGAAGTAGTCTAGCCATTTTTGCTTTGATTTTCCTACTCTTGCCTGAGGCCCTTGTGATCAGCTCTCACAGCAGCTATATCCATGCCATCACTTGTATCTCTTTATGTAAATTCATGTCACTAAACCCTCCACAGCTCATATCCAAGGGAGTCAAAGGTCTGCCTGTGTGGCTCTTAAAATGAGCGTGACTAAAGTGTACCATTTTCTGTAATTAGTGACACCCAGGGGTACGATGTGGCCATCACCATATTCAGTTGCCTTTGAATTCCTAACTCGAATGGGCAAGTTTCTATTTATAACTGGTTTTATTGAAAGTAGCCTTTGGCACACATACAGAGCAGAGCTTGAATTTTGGCCTTTGGATCCCAGGTGGATTGCCTTGTTGCTCTTGCATCCCCGGCCTCTTCTCCCGCACAGAAAGGAGCCACAATAAAAAGCCATGAAGATATAGCATGACATCCTAGTATAAGTATTGTAGATATTCATTGAATGGATCCGTTCATTAAAAATCAAGTCACATCCTTAGTATCCTTTAGTATCGCTATCTAGCTTTAGTATCCTCTCCTCACAAGAATGTATTTCCTCTTTTCTTTTCCTCCACCTGTATTCCTCCTGATGGAAATAATCTGTTCTACATATTACGACATGACATTATAAATTATTGTTTTATAGTGTTTTATGTTCTGTTTTCTTTAAAATCTCTTTTCTTACTTTCTTTCTGAAAAAAATTCACATTAGCTTTGCAAAAATTAAATAGCATTTGTGTGGCTCAAAGAAGTACCACAAATCTTTCACTGTTGCCATCTTAGATTTCTGGACATCATGACATATTTTTCTTTATATTTGTGTTTTTGCATGGTGCTTTGATTTACAGTATTTGAAAAAGAATGGTTCTTTCTCTTTTGCAGTAAATATTTCTGTTTGACATCACATAGTAATTACTCACCAATGGTGTTTAAAATAAGTTAGCTTTAGAGATTGATATTGTATTGTATAACAATGCTGAGTAGGCACTACATACCAGCCAAGGGAAGGGGACACCCTGAGTGTTGAACAGATTTAGAAAATGACTAAGACGTTCCCACAGAGTTATTGATATAAATGGTCAGTTTTTAACATTGCACTCCAAAGTCAAATCTGACAATTCACATTTCTTTCCTTATTTCTTTTTTTTTAAAATTTGTTTTTCAGCTATTTGATTTAAGGGAACAAAGAGACTCAATAATCTTCAGTTATCTCTCTTACTGGGAATATTTTGAGTAACTTCTTTTTATTATCATTTTCCCTGCCACTGCAGTGACTTTTCCATAGATTATCATTACAGACACATTTTTCAATAAAGTAATGAGTAACATAACACAAATACATCCATTGCCCTTAATTAAATGAGCAACAGATTTTTGGCTGAAACAAAAAATAATATTATTTATAACTCACATTACATAAAGTGTGCTCTCATCTATAAAGAGACTATAAATGGCATGGTAGGGTTCCATATTTGTTTCCCCCTCCCTTTTTCCCAATGACTTTCCTGTTGACCTCTCTTTTAATTTACAAATAAAACCACGACTTTCTTGACTGCCAGCACTGAAAACTCACCCTGGGATCTGAGATCAAGCTGTGCTCTTTCTGGTTTATGCCAAAATAGACTGTGGTTCACCTCCCCAAAGCTGAGGTGGCTCTGCAGGGCTAGCAGGAATGAAAAGTAATAACAATACCTTTGCCAGTAAAAAGATGAAGTGAACAAATTCTCTCATAAGTAGGAAGATACCAATTTTCAAGTCAGTTTTATAGAAAACAGCTGCTGTTGAAAACAAGCACTTGTAGCAGAGTTAGAATGGCATATCTTATAGCATGATGCACCCTCTGCAACCTTCCTTCATCTCTTCCCCTCTTCAGGCTTTTCAGCTCAACTTGTAGTACACAGCAATTCCTCATCTGAGGTGCTCGTGGTGGTGGTTACACAGCCTTTTCCCTCATGGCAGTGCTGGACTGAAGTGTTCCTGCCCTCTTCTATTTTTTTGCACCCCTCCACTTGTGTAGGGACAATTGTGTATGGGGCTGCTCTGTGAACTGGATTGAGCTGGGGCTGCTCTGTGAATTGGATTGAGTTTTTTTGTGGAAGTTTTTGGGGAAGTCCATGTATTCATCTCATCACAGACAGGTCACAGCACAGCTCTGCAAACCGCTGCATGGTCATGGCTATGTGCTCACCGTCTTGCTTCAGTATTTGTGGGGCATCAGATGAAATCTAGGGAAGGCAATCTCCTATTTTTGTTCCCAAATTCTGGTCAAAGACGAACATTTAGCCAGTTCTTTGCACAAACCTTCCAAAATCTGTGTTTTAGAAAATCACTCTTTCATGTCATAAATGGAAAATTTGGTCTTTACAGGGAGACACTGATGGAAATGCAGTGCTTTGGAATTAAGTACGAAGATGCAACTCCACAATGCTACCAGGATGCCTAACGTCCTTTGGGAACGGGGCGTCATGGTGGGATTCAGATGCCTGGGTACACTTGGGCCTGCAGCTCTCCTCCGAAGACTTGCAGATAGCCCTGACTCTGCTTTTGGGGAACTGCTGATGTACAGAAATGTCAGCTGCCTTGTCCTGACGCCTGGCAAGGTAGGCCTGCGCCTGCTTGTGTGCATGCTACAGGGTGCTCTGGGAGGGCTGAGCCTGCTCTTCTCTGTGGTAAAACTCCTGGAGAGCGTAACTGAGATCTGGAAGCAAAGCTGAACAATTATTTGCATTTGCTAACAGGACAGATTTGACAGAAGAGAAACTGAGACATGGGCAATGTGTGCTGGCATTTCCAATTCCTTCAGCTGACACATCCCCTTTGAAATCTGATTCTTTGTGAAAGTCAGTGCGATTTGGGAAAGCTGTCCATTTTTGCTAAGGTCTGAGAGTTTGAGGGAAACAAGAAAGCAGGCAGGACTGTGTGGCCAGAGTAACCTCTGTGAGACACTGGCATGTGTTTCGGTGGCCAGTGGAAATTTGTGAACTGCACTGTGAGACGTTGAACTGCATATCTTGTGCCATTGAACACTTGGACAGGATAGAGCTGGTGCAGGAGTGTTTGATATATAGCAGAATTAGATGTAGTTTTTGTTTCTTCAACAGATTCCCATAAGCTCTGTTTCATTAGATTTAAAGAAGTCAAAATATAATGGAGCCTAATTTTTGACCTTATATGTCATTTAATGCACTAGATACATACTGATGTATGCTAAGAGAAACAGAAAATAATTACAAAACCAGATTATTAATATAGCCTCTAAACAAAGCAGAGATTTATGTGGAATTGTTTTAAAAGGAAAAGTAACTCTTGTGCTTGCTTTGGATGGTATGATACACTTTTAATTCTTTTTTCTTAACATATTTTCATAGAATACTTCTGCAAAACTGCAGCTGAGACTTCATTTTAATAATCACAGTTGTTTGAATGTGCACTTGTTTCTGCCTGAGGGGTAAACATTTGCATTTTGATAACATCTGCACATGGTAGAAAATGAACCTGTGACACTGAACTCCTCTAAAGCCCTGCCTTCACACACCAAAAGAAAAATAAGCAAACAGGTAATTTATTATTAGAAGTGGAACCCAACACACAGAAGTATAGACATTCAGAGTTAAGACATCAGCTTTTTTTCCCTCTTACCTCATCATGGTTTGTTTATGTATTACAGCATCTGCTGTAGATTATGTAAGTTCTGTTGCAAGAGCTTGCTGTATCTGATGAATAAAGGACAAAGTCTCAGTTTAACTTTGAATTTTCAGGGTTTAGCGAAACTGTAACTGATTCTGCTGTAACCCTTTCTGTCATCTTACTGCTTCAGTAGGTACAATTGCAAATGATGTCTTTCTATGATTAATGACAAAACTAGTGCCACTTAGTGCCTTGAGGTTGTAACTCTCTGTGTTAGGAGCTGTACAAATGTAATCAAAGGATTTTCCTTAGGCCAGAATCCTAAAATGCAATATTAGTTAAAAGAAAATTGTCCTTTTGAATGGATGAACTGCTACATTACATTATTAGAAATAACCTTTGCTTTTTTATGAGCTGTTAAAGTCATTTAAATTAGAATGATCCTCAGAATCCAAATTCTGTCCTTAGCTCAATTTTTAATATTCAAACTATACCCATATCCATTTTGAAATCATGCAAACTAGTTAGCAGTCAGAAAGCTTAATCCTGTTCAATTTATCCAGATGAGTAGTCTCACTGGGGTTAAATGAATGGCTCATAAGAATACCATGAAGATGGTTACTTACTTCTTGCTTAGATAATGTTAAATCATTTGATGAAATCCTTCTTCCCCTCAAAGGCCACCAACAAGACAAATTAACAGAGGCTCAGAAATATCCAGCTATGCTCTACAATCAGGTGTACAAAACACATAAATTCCAAAGGAGAAAAATGAAAATAAGAGATCTCTTTTAGCATGAGGAGCTTGCTGTTCTTAATATCAGAGTGAAGCCAGAACAATACTACTAGATTACCACAATTAATTAGGCCAACATTTTAAAAGACTGTACAGACAAATTGCATTCAGAAAGTAATTGGATTCTGCACAAGAACTAAATATTTTGCATGCATAACTTGCAAATGTACGCTTCTCCTGAGGAAAAATGAATGTATACTCATTTAATTAAATAATGCATCCTATGACATATCTGAGAGTATGCAAAGTGACAGAATAAAGGGCACAGGAACAACTCAGTTATGGCACTTCCTGACTTCTTATTTCTTGATTTGGCAATTAAAACATTTATTAATTCCTTCACACCTCACAGGTGAAATGCACTTGGGGAAGGCAGGTAATACATAATTATATCTCATTATTTCATGGCTATATAATTGAGAGAAGATAAGTGTTTTTTTACTAGGCTGCGTATGTATTGCATGCAGGAAGCTGCATTAAACAAATTCTAAGAAACATGGAGTGAGCTCTCTACATGGAAGAACATTTTTAGTCAGGATTGTATGTGCAAATATGTACTTTGTAACAGTCCTTACTAACATAATCATATTGTGTGGGTTAATGGGTAAAACAAAGAGTAGGTAAAGTAGGATTCTATATTCTTTTGCTTTAGTAAAAGACTGGCATAATAGTAAATAAAATGCCAGTCTGTCCTTTGTACAAAACTGGCCAATTCCTCCAAGCCTTGCACGGAAATGGAGCCATTTATGAATAGTTGTTCAATGTGGTTCTGCTTGATCTGTGCAGTTAGGTAGGTAAAGAGAGAGTAGGGAGCAGCATCGTTTATTTTGACAAGATAACCAATAGCTATGGCTAGAAAAAAGACTCATGGAGTAAGGTTATGCTTGCAACCTTTGGCATTTTCTCTCTCTTGGTTTCTTGATTGGGTAAATAGCTATTACACTTTGCTCATTTGATTTAAGTGGCATTTCCAGCTTTGCTTATTTGTTTATTTCTCTTTTAAAAATACATAATCATGCAAAAAAAGAAAAACAATAGGGAGAGTTTTAGTTTTTTGGAACTTTAAATTAATTTATTTTTGAGAAAACATGACTTGTTTTCATATAGCCCCATATAAAAAGCTACCAATCTCTTTTGCTCAAACTTTTCAGGACATTTCACCTTCAGTCAGAGACCAAATGGAACCTTTTAGACTGAAAGAGGAAAATTTTATGAAGTTACCTATATGTGGTAATACAGCACAGGTAAATATCAAATAATTGTGGAGTTCTGAGCTAAGATGTTCCAGCATCTATGTCATCATCCTTGCCTTGGAAAATCAGTGTGTGTTTTTCTTTGAGAGTCTCTTATCTCCCTCTCTTTCCTTTCTCAGTCCTTCTTTTCAACCCCCTTGTGTTTTTTTCTATAAAAATAAATGTCAGCTAAGATAAAGATGAGTAGAGAGAAAAAGAAAGAACATGTAATAAGAAAATGGAGCAGATTGTGGAAGACAATCAGTCTGTAAGTAAGTAAATTCAGGCTGATACTGGGATGAGACAAGAACAGAGTATTTAATGTGTGCCTGTGGCAATTAGCAATATTAGTATGAATATATAATGGCTATTAGAAGCATAAAACTAGGTGAATAAAAATTGATCATAGAATTTATACAAACCATTATGATGATTTAAATCCTTATGATCAGTGTTTACTTATGTCTTAGGGTAGAATAATGAACCTTTAATTGCAGGCAAGCAATTTTATGTCAGAATAAATCAGCACTTGGGCACAGAGATTCCATTTATCGAACAATACCGTTGATTTTGGCATTCATTCAGCATTCTTTATATAAAGTTTTAATGCAAAGCATCTGAAGCACACTGTTAATAAAGCTGTTAAATACAACCCATATATGATGAAATATTCCCCATTCCCTCCCCCCTTTTTTTTCTTTAGACCTACACAAAGCTTATTTTTACAGTACAGATTTGCTTTCTGATCTCTAAACTAAGGGAAAAATGAGCCAAGCAAAACAAAATACACATGCAGCAAACCCAGTTGACTTCTGAGGATGAAAGGGTGAAATGCAGAATGAATTCTTGTTCCAGGAATGTTTTGTTAAGCATTCAGAAATATTGTTTCTGAAGAAACTCAACAGATTAAATGGTCTGGAACAACATCATATCAAAAGACTGATGACTATTTTAAAAACAGGAGATGTTAATCTTAGTCTAGAATAAAGTAAGCAACATAAGTAAAATGTTTATTAATTTATTTTTTCTCATTTCAGTGTACATAAAACAAGAGATGACCTGCCCTGTACTTGAAACTTACTTGAGAAATAATTTAAAATCTTATTAAAGGACAGACATGCTAATAAGATACCCCCCCCCCCCAAAAAAAAAAGCCCCAAACCCAAACCCTATTTCAGCTCTCAGATTCCTGAATATCTCAGGCAGTCACCCCAAAAATCTCCATAACCAACAAAACTCCCCTTCATATATTACTGGAAGATCAGGTCAAGCACTTAAACTGCCCTGAGCCAGCAACCACAGCTCTTAATTATGTGTTCTGGGCAAGTTAATACTAGTGGGTGCATCCAAATGACAGCAATTTTTTGTGAAGAGGCAGGAGGGTTTTTGTCCCCACTTGGGCACAGTACCGCCCTGCATAGGAACCACTGGGATGGCAACATCGTTTTCCTTCCGTTTGGTATGGTAAATCACAGGTGCTCGGCATTGCTGGGGACACCGAATGCAGTCACAGTCCTCAGCTGGCTGTCCCCACCCAGCGCACAGGCAGCTGAGCTGGTGGGGAGCAACCCCTGCCAGCTGCAGTACTTGTTATAATTTTAAATTGCTACACTACGAAGTGGCTCCATTCACAGCTGCTTCAGGAGAAGCTCAGCTCCAGGCATGAGAGAGACAACTGGGAGCAATAAGCTGAGCACGTTTCCCAAGCTGTGCTGCTCCTAGACGTGAAACCAGAGCCCTCCCAGAAGTGGCTTCACGCTCTTGGAAAAACAGCAGGTTAGAATGTTCCCTAGGAGAGGGGTCAGCTGCTGCACAGAGCGCTCATTAAAAAAAAATGCATGCTCTGGGGTTTAACTGTGTCCCTGTTAAAACCTCTGTCAGAACTATTAATACTTGAACTAGAAGGTGGAAACTATAACACAAACAATTAGGTTATTGATGTTACAAAGCAAGGCAGGACAGCTACAGCAACCTTCCAAAAAATATTTTCAATCAATTTAAAGAGAATAAAATAGTTCTAATTTTCTGTGTGAATATGGGAAATGGATCAGAGGAAGACTGGGCAATGTTATCTAAAAAGCATTCTGAAGTTCTGATGGGTTGAAATCAAATACCTTTTCTATTGGAGGGGGGGAACCCAACCCCTTCAAAATTTTGCAGAAGTTATAAGATGCAAATACTTTGGCAAGAATTGTCTATCAAAGACATAAGCAGGATATGTCCTCTTTCTGTACTGCATCAGCTCCCTATTATGCCATCTGCAACACCATATTATCTATGAGATAAGATTTTTCAAAATTAGACTTGGAAAACAAGTAGAGTCTCAGAAAGAAATGCTGAAGTAAAATAAAGAGTTATAACATTCCTAGATCAGGTCAAAGATTACTGTATCACTAGCATATTATCTCTGATCAGAACTGGTAGAAGATGATGCACCCACGAGTGCTGAGGGAGCTGGCGGACATTATTGCTAAGCCACTCTCCATCATCTTTGAAAGGTCATGGAGGACAGGAGAGGTGCCTGAGGACTGGAAGAAAGCCAGTGTCACCCCAGTCTTCAGAAAGGGCAAGGAGGACCCAGGGAACTACAGGCCAGTCAGCCTCACCTGCATCCCTGGAAAGGTGATGGAGCAGCTCATCCTGGAGGCCATCTCCAAGCATGTGGAGGAMAAGAAGGTGATCAGGAGTAGTCAGCATGGCTTCACCAAGGGGAAATCATGCYTAACCAATCTGATAGCCTTCTGTGATGGAATGGCTGGCTGGGTAGATGAGGGAGGGGAGAGCAGTGGATGTTGTCTACCTAGACTTCAGCAAGGCTTTCGACACTGTCTCCCATAACATCCTCATAGACAAGCTCAGGAAGTGTGGGTTAGATGAGTGGACAGTGAGGTGGATTGAGAGCTGGCTGAATGGCAGAGCTCAGAGGGTTGTGATCAGCAGTGCAGAGTCTAGTTGGAGGCCTGTAGCTAGCGGTGTCCCCCAGGGGTCAGTACTGGGTCCAGTCTTGTTCAACTTCTTCATCAGTGACCTGGATGAAGGGACAGAGTGCACCCTCAGCAAGTTTGCTGACAATACAAAACTGGGAGGAGTGGTGGATACCCCAGAGGGCTGTGCTGCCATTCAGAGAGACCTGGACAGGCTGGAGAGGTGGGCGGAGAGGAACCTCATGAAGTTCAACAAAGGCAAGTGCAGGGTCCTGCACCTGGGGAGGAATAACCCCCTGCACCAGTACAGGTTGGGGGTTGACCTGCTGGAAAGCAGCTCTGCGGAGAAGGACCTGGGAGTGCTGGTGGACACCAATTTAACCATGAGGCAGCAATGTGCCCTTGTGGCCAAGAAGGCCAATGGTGTCCTGGGGTGCATCAGGAAGAGTGTTGCCAGCAGGTCGAGGGAGGTGATTCTCCCCCTCTACTCAGCCCTGGTGAGGCCACATCTGGAGTGCTGCATCCAGTTCTGGGCTCCCCAGTACAAGAGAGACATGGAGCTACTGGAGAGAGTCCAGCTATGAAGATGATTAAGGGACTGGAGCATCTCTCTTATGAGGAAAGGCTGAGAGAGCTGGGCCTGTTTAGCCTGGAGAAGAGAAGGCTGAGAGGGGATCTTATCAGTGTATACAAATATCTGAAGGGAGGGTGTAAAGAGGATGGGACCAGACTCTTTTCAGTGGTGCCGAGTGACAGGACGCGAGGCAATGGGCACAAACTGAAACACAGACAATCCCGTCTGAACATGAGGAAATACTTTTTCACTGTGAGGGTGACAGCGCACTGGACCAGGTTGCCCAGAGAGGCTGTGGAGTCTCCTTCTCTGGAGATATTCAAAACGCACCTGGATGCGATCCTGTGCAATGTGCTGTAGGTGACCCTGCTTGAGCAGGGGGGTTGGACTAGATGATCTCCAGAGGTCCCTTCCAACCTCAGCGATTCTGTGATTCTGTGATATGATTAGAGAAAGAGTATGGTTCATATAGTATATTCTTGCAGTTTCCTGCAGTCAGTGTTATCTTTCTTCATGTATATATCACCATTATTCCAAAATTTCAAATTCCAGTAGTGATATTGTTCTAGTTCATATTTTAACTGCAAATAAGTTAGTTCTAATTATAATAGAGACCTACAAAATCTGAGGAAAATAGTTTGAGCCAGGGTATATTTAGGGTAAATGCAGTACTAACCAGTTCAAATTAAAAATATTTCACAAAGTAAAACGGAGTCTCAGCAGGGCTTCCTGATTAAAAATAAAATTATTTACTGTGTTTTCTATACAGTCGGGCTAATTAGCTGCTGGACTAAACATAGATCACTTTCTCTGAAGAAGCACATGATTTACCAGCCATATCACTTCAACCATATTATCTTGTATATGTTTAATATTCATTTCTAATGAAAAAGTTACAAGATGAAGAGAGAAACTCATTCTGCACAACCTGATTCACAGGTAAGCAACTCTGAAACTAAAGTGGTTAAATGAGAAGAACTAGTCATCTATCCTGTTTTCAGGATTTGACCTCACAATGAATAACAGAAATGAATCTCCAGATTCATTTAATTCTGTCTTCATAATTAGCACTATCAAATTTAGCACTTAAGCGTTAGCCAGTGCAAAAATTCAGAATTATTCCAGCACCATCTTGTTTGTTCAGCTCATATAACTTTTATATGATTCACCTATTGGTGATATTTCCTGAGTTCATGCTGCAGCCTTATAGTCTTGATCTCTCTTTAAAGGTAATGTTCTAATTAATACTGGAAAACACATACCAGCCTACACACAGACCTCCCTTGACAGAGGTTAAGGTTGCCAGGTCAAGCACTCAAAGAATATAGAAATGTGAGAAGCAAGACTGCCAGTGAAATCACAAGTCATGTCCCTTTTATATGTATGCACAATCTTTAATGATGGGATCCTTCCCTACTCTCTGTTGCTGTGCCCAGTAATACAGAGGTGCTTGGGTCAGAAGAAGAAACTCCTCGAAAGTTCTAGTGAACTTCTGTAACACAAATTTGGAACATGCTCAGTACCAGTTAGACCTTTAGTGAATTTGACTACCAAACACTAACAAGTGTCTCTTGAGTATGTGTGAACTTAGATTTTTTCAGCGACTTTTGTGTGACAGGCTGTAGAAGGCTTCTCTTAGAAATATCACAGTGTAGATCCCTGATCTCAGGAGTCCCACTGCCAAAGCCAAAGTTCTTATTTCAGAACCTGAAGAGACTTATCAAAAGTCATATTTTCCCTTAAGATCACTCATGAGCAGCTAAAGTATGGAAATTATGTATAGACATATAAAGTGTTTGCCTTAGGTAGTTATCCCACATGGAAAAATCCAACCTAAACAAATACAACTGGACAAAGTTAGAAGCCACTTACATCACAGATCTATGGTGGAAAGTATCGGACAGCCTGAAGTTAGTGGGGATGTTGGGCTTGTTGACCAGGTCTGCCTGAACTGTAATCCATAATGAGTATAAGAATATGGAAAGACCAAATCTGCTGACAATTTGGTGGGCTTTTCATTATTTCTTTTTGGAATCTTCATTTTCAACAGCGTGGTCTGTCCACGGTCCTCCCTGTCTTGGACAGCTCTGGAAATATGTCTTAAAGCATAAAGCATAGGAGAAGGAAAGGTTAGCTATAACCACTGAGTGACATCCTAGCTGTTTTCACTTCTGGGAAGCAGCCTACAGTTTTTAAGGGACTTGTAGTGCCTCCCTGAGCCCACAGACAAATCAGTATTTGATCCAAGATGATTAGAAAATGCCGTACGAATCACAGAATCACAGAATCACAGAATCGCTGAGGTTGGAAGGGACCTCTGGAGATCATCTAGTCCAACCCCCCTGCTCAAGCAGGGTCACCTAGAGCACATTGCACAGGATTGCATCCAGGCGTGTTTTGAATATCTCCAG